>NC_066579.1:149267630-149412501 GCF_024323335.1 Lathyrus oleraceus
TCTAAACCACATGGCAATTGCAAGAATTAAAGAGTTTGAAAATTTACCTCTTGGATATGCAGCTCGCGATTCAGTGTTTGTTTTGCTTCGATTGATGAAAACAGATGGAGTATAATGCTCAAGAAGGTGTATGGCGATGATTTCTCAGCTCAGCAAGGCACGATCATGAAGAATTGTTCAACTGCCATTGAAGAGCTCAAGGTTGCACAGTGAGAATTGGCACGATTTCCTCTTCAATCTTGTTCAACAGATCTCCCAAATTACCTGCACATGAAGATTCAACAAAGAAATGGCACAAAGATTGATGGATTCTTGGTGAATTGATGAAGAAAGTGTATGTGAAAATTGTGAGATTTTTGAGAGGATTTGTGAGATTTTGGATTGGATCTGAAAAAATGATTGTTTTTTTCGTTTTCTGTTATGATTAGGCTTTTATACTATCACTTAACCCATGCCTTAATCAAGATTAACCAAAAATTGGATGATTAGCAAAATGAGCTTGTTATGGAAATTGGCCAATTTGCCCTTGGATAGCTTGAACCAATGGAACAGTGTTTTTTCTTTTGAAGCAAGTCATAAATCACATTTAGAAGCTATTCCAATTGGTTTCATGTGGAAATTCCATGTATTTTGAAATTTGGCCTTTTTCCCCACCAATTTTTTTAATGGTCCACTTAAAAAATGATCTTTTATGTGAAGGCTTTTGATGAAATGTGATGATGGATTTGGATAGTACACATCAAATGTGGTTTTCTCAAAAAAGAATCAACCAAATTGGCCTAATGGTTTGAAAGATATGCCACTTTGAAATTCCAAAATTCTTGAAAATGATTTGATCATAACTTGCCAACCATAAATGGGAAATGAGTGTTCTTGGACTTTTTGGAAAGGCAAGAACAAGATCTTCAACTTTCATGTTGGACAAATTTTTATTTGAAGCTTGGTTCATGATGTAATTTTGAGGAGCATGACTTTCCATTTTGGGCAGGTGAAAATTACAGGTCATTTCCATTTTGGGAAACTTTTTGTCTGACCTTAAATCCTTCAACCTTGATCTTTGAAATGTTAAATGAAACTTGTATGGACATGAATGAGACCTTTCCAACCATCTCACACCTTCCAATCCCTGATTAAATGCACAGTTGACCACAGTTGACTTTGCTAGGGTTTTGGTTGACTGAGCCATGTTCTGATGAATTTCAAGCCTCTTTCTCTTGGAATCCTGATACCAAATGATGTCACAACTTATATGAATCCTTGATGAATGATCATGGTGCCCAAATTCTTCAAGAATGGTCACCATCCATTGCTCAATGAATGATTTGTCTGTTTTGACCTAGTTTGCTTCATCTGCAAGAAACAAAGTTAGATGACAATATTTTTGTACTTTTGGTTAGTAAACAAATGGAAAGCAATGATATACAAATGCAACACATGCTTGGTGATCAAGAATCAAACTCATAAGATACCCACCCACTAGAAGGCAAGCAAAGGTGCACAATGATCCTTGAGGCAATGAATGATATGATATGTCATCATGAGGGATCCTAGGGCAAAAATTGGGGTCTTACAGATGCCCCTATTTAAGGTCATTCTAGCCGGAGAAGTGAAGTTTAGAAATCTTCATTTCGACGCGGTAGAATGGGCTTAAATAACAGTAATGAGACAAATTTTGGTCCCTAAGAGACCTCATGATGCAAATGTATGCATGCAAAAGACACAAACTCTGTGGGGAATATGGATTCACACAGAAGAAAAGACGATCCATCGGAGTAATACACTCACCAGGAACAGAGACTCTAACAGGACTCTTATGGGGATAATAAAAGAAAAAGAATGCGTGAGCAGGACACGACTTTGAGTTGGGGAAAACACAACTGACACAACGTGTGCAAGACACGACTCTGATTAGGGGATAACAGAAATCAGACTGGAGACCTCACTGGGTAAGTGAAAGGACTCACACTGGGGATAAGAAGAAATTCCAAGGGAACACAATCCATTGGAAAGACTCGAGCTGACCCACAAAATGCATGTACTGGGGGTATCACCAATACAGCACCACAAATAGCAACACAAATCCGCTGGGGAAATCTAGAAAAGACTTTCCAGGGGAAACCAAGGATGAGATGTTACCGGTATAAGGGCAACAAACTCAGGAAGAATGAATATCTAAGACCAGTATAAGGGTGAGAGATATCAATCAATCCAAACATATGAGAAAGACCTGAGAAAGGTACATCAACTCAGGCAAATCTGACTCCACAGGGGACCAAGGTCATAATAGGGAGCAAAAAGGAAGGAACACCAGGGATACCGAGGTATATAATAGGCGACCGACCGAAACGTGAATTGGTATATATGCCAAGACACTCATCATCCTGAAGAAATGCTATAAAAGCAGGCTTGTTTATAGGATGGATACTCAATTCCACAAGGAATATGAATCTTACTCTGCGGAGAAAACAATCAAAAGATTGACCCAAGATTGCATGAGACATATTATTCATTACCGGCAGACCGTGAATAATATACTCGAAAAGGAAGAGACACCAGAGATACCAGAGTATATAATAGGTGACCTACCAAAGACGTGAATTGGTATATATGCCAAAACACTCATCGTCCGAAAGGAGAGCTTGAAAGCAAATCGACTTACGGGATGGACGTTCGAATCCACAACAGGAAAACGAATCTTACTCAACTGGGGACACAAACCCAAAGAGTGCATGAGATATAATATCCATTACCGTCAGAACGTGGATAGAATACTCGCATGAGATATATTATCTATTACCGGCAGACCGTAGATAATATACTCGCATGGTAAGAAACACCAGAGATACCGAAGTATATAATAGGTGATCTACCGAAAACATGAATTGGTATATATGCCAAAACACTCATCCAAAACACAAACTGGTTAAAGGATGGATATTCGATTCTACAAAGAATACGAATCTTACTCTACTGGGGGAAGGTCAACGAAGGATTCCAACCAAAGAGCGCAAGAGATATATTATTCATTACCGGCAAACCGTGAATAATATACTCGAAGGGAAAAGACACCAGAGATACCGAAGTATATAATAGGTGACTAACCAAAAAGAGAGACAATCGATACCAAGCATCCGGGTAAACGAAAAACAACTCAAAGAGGATAAATTGCAAGCATCCGGCAATTCTCCAAACAACAAATATTCGACTCCACAAAGGGAAATAACGAATCTTACTCGACTAGGGAAACACAAAAGGCTTCGACTGAAGAGTGCATGAGATATATTATCCATTACCGTCAGAACGTGGATAACACACTCGCATGGAAGACTATCCACAACCGGTATAAGGGTTAACAAAAGATAAATCGACCGAAAAGAAAGGCATCGGGATACCAACCAGGTATATAATGATGACCAATCTAAGAGAGCAACAATCATTACCGAGCAAACGGGTAAATGAAAGGCGATCCGCTGGGAATGAATTGCAAGCATCCGGCAATTATCCACAGGGACTGGTCGGGGATGCATTGATAAACAATCAATGATCCAGGGAACAAATCACTAGCAAACGGTGAAAAGACCCACTGGCGACTTCAAAAGGGATAACATTGCGAGCATACGGCAATGATCCAGAAGACAACTTGCTGGGGATAAATTGCTAGCATCCGACAATTATCCATAAGCACAGAGGAATATCAATCATCGAACAACGAATGAAGATAACCACAAAGAGTAACCGTCATCGGTTAGGATGAATAACAAGGTTAACTCTGCAAAGGGGAGAAATTAGGGTTTACAACTACCGAATACTGGGTAGAGTACCAAAAATCTGGCTGAGGAAACAAGAGTTTAACAATACCGACTACTGGGTAGAAACCAACGACTCAGCTGGGATAAAACTGCTAGCAACCGGCAATTATCCACTCGTACCATAAGGTACAAACTCCGATGGGGAGAACAATCACAACATGGGATTTATAACTACCGAATACGGGGTAGAAGACCACAGATTCCACTAGGGATAGGGTGAATGAAGGCCAAATACTGAGCACTTATTCGACTTATTCCACAGGGAAACGCAAACTGTGTGGGGATAAGGAACCACAACAACAAAAAATCCACCAACAATCAGAGCGAACCACAAAGGTTACCTCTGATAGGGGGAAAGGAGATAGGACTTACAACTACCGAATACGGGGTAGTAGCCATACTCTGGTGGGAATAACCACAAATTAGGGTTTACATCTACCGAATACTGGGTAGAAAACCAACAACTCCACGTGGGGATGGAACGAATCACAAATCCGCACGGGAAACAAAATAGGGTTTATAACAAACCACAAACCGCTGGAGAGCAGGCAAATAGGATTTACGACTACCGACTACTGGGTAGAAGACCAACAACTCTTGCTGAGGAATAAAAGGTATATAACCACCAATTCCGCCAAGAAGCAAGGAACATAGGACTTACAACTACCGGTATAAGGGTAGAGGCCCAAAAAAAAAAGCTCCGCTGGGGATAAATGAATTGGTGCCGGTTACTGGGCAAACCATTCATTTCTTCCACAGGGAAGCACAAGAAAACAGCTGACAAAATGCCAATTCGGGATCTATCCGAAAAGGCAGACTGAATCAAAACATGTCCTATGAGGATATAACTCAATAGGAAAGTCCACCCTAATATATGTGTTGGGAGAAAACGGAAGAAACCGTCATCCACGAGGAGATATCTCAGTGGGGAACTGCAGAAGGAAAATACAGACACTTTCTGCTTATGGGGTTGACTCTATATGGAGAGATTTAAACACCCGACATCTGCTTGGGAAGATCTATAGAGAGATCTATATCACCCAAAGCAGGAGACAACAAACAAGAGATATATGGCAAAAATGCAACATGAATATCTGAATGTTTATGAACATGCATGAATATGCGTGATTTATGTTTGATGAATGCTGACAAAACAGACATATCTAACACAAACAGGTCCAGGAATCAAACGCCCGGTACTATGCTTCCAGGGGGAAAAACCAACTGGAAAGCCAATCTGCTAGAGATCCACATGCTGTAAAGCAAAGATCTGCGGGTACTGCAGGGGATCAGGAGAATCCTGAGGATATCTGCAGGGGATCAGCATCAACTGAGAAACACGGGTTCATGGCTCAACCAAGAACTGCTGCAAAAGCAACTCCAAACAACTCCGGGGAACAACCCACTGAAGGAGAATCATCCAAGTAGAATCTAACTGCACAAGCAACTCTACTGGGGAAAAGCTATCAGCTACCCTCTTGGGGAACAACCCACTGAGGGAGAAAGCACCACACAAGTAGATTCTGCAACAAGCCACTCTACTCGGGGAGAACATACATCCGACGGATCACACACGTAGATTCTGCAATAGGCCACTCTACTGAGGATCAAAAGTAATCAGGAAATCATTCCAATCCTTGGGATGCTAGAGCCACCAACCGACCCTTACTGGGGATTGAGATAACTTTCAATAGGCAGAAACTGCCACAACAACCATTCTGCAGACTAAGTTGGGAAAAATGGAAAGCAACCATGCTGAGGAGAAACACAACAACTCCGCTGGCAACTGCACTGGGGAGAGACTACTGCTGGAGAAGAAAACGAAGTCTTCAACAACATCTCTGCTCACGATTATACTGGGGAACAACCCCATCAACAGCTTTGCTTGCGACAAATGCTGAGGGAACCAGTAAGGTACCGGGATATCAATCCACCGACCACTGAATCTACCACCATGAGAACAACCATGCTAGGGAGATTACTGCTGGAGAAGAAACTGAGTCTTCAACAACATCTCTGCTTGGGGAACAACCCTAACAACAACGCTGCTTATGGAACAACCCCAACAGCAAAGCGGGAGAAAGAGGATACAACCAAATGCCAGGAATATGAACCAATGTCTTACCTGTTGGGAATCATACCACCCTCGGAAGAGAACTGGGACATCCCTGAGTATCCTTTTGTCATTGTGAATATTCACTTTGTTTAAAACAACAATTTTGAAAATTTATTTGTTTAAAACAATGACATTTTATCAATTAAAACATGCAAAACATTTGTTGAATTGAAACAAATAAGAGTGCAAATAATTGGATAAAGCTCAAATTTATTTGATGGGATGGTAGCCTGCAAATGGCAAGACTCCATGGATCTGTACAGATTTGAAATCAGTGATATATATTGGAAGAGGGCTACATTGAACATAATGATCCTTTCTCTACCAATTTGAATCTCGATGTATGCGAAGCTTCGGTTGACGACGAATCGAGAATCTTCTGACGGAACGACAGCTGCGGAACAGAAAGTCTTGTCAGGATGCAGTTACTTTGCCAAATCCCTAATTTTTGCCTAGATTTCCCCAGGGTGAGGTACTCAATCTAGCGGGATGCAAATATACTTTTTTTCCAAGTCTCTAATTTTTGCCTGGATTACCCTTACGGGTTCTCCACCGAGACGCTCATTCTTGCCTAAGCCTCCCTTTCAGGTTTTCAACTTAGCGAGCTATTCTGTTTTTCATTTGCATATACTTTTTCTTTTAGGCAAAGTATTTCTTGACTGCATCTGAATTCACAGGACGAGTGAAATCCTCCCCATCCATTGTTGTAAGCATCAAAGCACCGCCTGAAAAGGCTCTCTTAACAACATATGGACCCTCATAGTTTGGAGTCCACTTGCCCCTGGAATCGGGCACGAAAGACAAGACTTTCTTGAGCACTAGGTCACCTTCTCGGAACACACGAGGCTTGACCTTCTTATCGAATGCTTTCTTCATTCTCTGCTGATATAACTGACCATGACACATGGCAGTTAATCGCTTCTCTTCAATTAGATTCAGCTGGTCATAACGACTCTGAATCCATTCAGCATCAGTCAACTTGGCTTCCATCAAGACTCTCATTGATGGGATCTCCACCTCTACTGGGAGAACAACCTCCATGCCGTAAACAAGAGAAAAAGGGGTTGCCCCTGTTGAAGTGCGTACAGATGTACGGTATCCATGCAAAGCAAATGGTAGCATCTCGTGCCAATCTTTGTACGTGACAGTCATCTTCTGGATAATCTTCTTGATATTCTTATTAGCAGCTTCAACAGCCCCATTCATCTTAGGCCTGTAGGGAGAGGAATTATGGTGTGCAATCTTGAATTCAGCGCACAACTCATCCATCATCTTATTATTCAGATTAGATCCATTATCAGTAATGATCTTATCTGGCACACCATAACGGCAAATCAGCTGGTTTTTGATAAACTTCACAACCACCTGTCTGGTTACATTCGCATACGAAGTGGCCTCAACCCATTTGGTGAAGTAGTCAATTGCTACGAGAATAAACCTGTGTCCGTTGGACGCTTTCGGTTCAATCATGCCGATCATGTCGACTCCCCACATAGAGAAAGGCCATGGTGATGAAATCACATTCAGAAGTGTCGGAGGAATATGAATCTTATCCGCGTAAGTCTGACACTTGTGGCATTTCTTCACATACTTGCAGCAGTCAGACTCCATTGTCAGCCAATAGTAGCCTGCTCTCAACATCTTTCTAGCCATGGCATGTCCATTGGAATGAGTGCCAAATGAACCCTCATGGACCTCAGTCATCAATAGGCTTGCTTCGTGTCTATCCACGCATCTGAGCAAAACCATGTCAAAATTTCTTTTATACAGCACTTCACCGCTGAGGTAGAAACTTCCAGACAACCTTCTCAAAGTTTTCCTATCTTTCACAGATGCCCCAGGCGGGTAGACCTGGTTCTGGAGGAAATTCTTGATATCAAAATACCAAGGCTTGTCATCATTCACTTCTTCTACTGCAAATACGTGAGCTGGTCTATCCAAGCGCATCACGGCAATATTGGGGACTTCATTCCAATACTTGACAACTATCATGGAGGCAAGCGTAGCAAGAGCATCTGCCATTCGATTATCCTCTCGAGGAATATGATGAAAGTCAACTTCTGTAAAGAAAGTTGAAATTCTTCTTGCATAATCTCTATATGGGATGAGACCAGGTTGATTCGTCTCCCATTCTCCCTTGATCTGATTAACAACCAGGGCCGAATCACCATACACATCAAGATGTTTGATTCTCAAATCAATACATTCTTCAAGTCCCATAATACAGGCCTCATACTCAGCCATATTATTCGTGCATTTGAAAGTTAGCCTTGCTGTAAGCGGAATATGTGTGCCATGAGGAGTAATGATTACTGCCCCAATACCATTTCCGTACTGATTTACAGCGCCATCAAACACCATCGTCCATTTGGAACCAGGTTCCGGACCTTCATCAAGTGTAGGCTCAGCACAATCTTTCATTTTCAAATACAGAATCTCCTCATCAGGGAAGTCATACTGAACTGACTGATGATCTTCAATCGGCTGGTGCGCTAGATGGTCAGCCAAGATACTACCTTTGATAGCTTTTTGAGCTCGATACTCAATATCATACTCGGACAACATCTGCCAACGGGCAATCCTCCCAGTTAAAGCAGGCTTCTCGAAGATATACTTAATCGGATCCATTCTGGATATCAACCAAGTTGTATGATTTATCATGTATTGGCGCAAACGCTTAGCGGCCCAAGCTAAAGCACAACACGTCTTCTCAAGCATAGAGTACCGAGACTCACAATCAGTAAATTTCTTACTGAGGTAGTATATAGCAAATTCCTTCTTCCCTGATTCATCTTGTTGACCGAGTACACAACCCATTGAGTCTTCAAGAACTGTCAAATACATGATCAGAGGTCTTCCTTCCACAGGCGGAGACAATATCGGAGGTTCAGACAGATATTCTTTGATACTGTCGAAAGCTTTCTGGCAATCCTCGGTCCAATCATGAGACTGATCTTTCCGAAGGAGCTTGAATATCGGCGCACATGTGGCAGTCATGTGGGATATAAATCTGGAAATGTAATTCAAGCGGCCAAGAAAACCTCGGACTTGCTTTTTCAGTTTTGGGTGCAGGCATCTCTTGTATTGCTTTGACCTTTGCAGGATCAACTTCAATACCTCTTTCGCTTACCACAAAACCCAACAACTTACCGGAACGGACTCCAAATGTACATTTGTTCGGATTCAGGCGAAGTCTGAACTTCCTCAGACGCTGAAAAAGCTTCAACAAATGCTCAACATGTTCAACTTCCGTTCGGGACTTAGCAATCATATCATCAACATAGACCTCTATCTCCTTGTGCATCATATCATGAAACAAGGTAGTCATAGCTCGTTGATACGTGGCTCCGGCGTTCTTCAAACCGAAAGGCATCACTCGATAACAGAATGTTCCCTAAGGTGTGATGAATGTTGTCTTCTCCATATCTTCGGGTGCCATTTTGATTTGGTTATAACCGGAAAATCCGTCCATAAAGGAAAAGACTTTGAATTTAGTTGTATTATCTACCAACATATCAATGTGTGGTAGAGGAAAATCATCTTTCGGACTAGCCTTATTCAAATCTCTATAATCAACGCACATACGGACTTTTCCGTCCTTCTTAAGAACAGGCACAATATTGGCCACCCATTGAGGATATGTAGAAGTCACCAGAAACCCCGCATCAATTTGCTTCTGAACTTCCTCTTTGATCTTCACTGCCATATCTAGATGAGTTCTTCTGAGCTTCTGCTTCACAGGCACGCACTCAGGTTTCAAAGGCAAGAAATGTTGCACAATATCTGTATCTAGACCCGGCATGTCTTCATATGACCAAGCGAAGATATCAGAATATTCTCGTAGCAAGCTAATCAAATCCTTCTTGACAGACTCTTCAAGAAGTGCCCCAATCTTCACCCTACGAACACAATCCTCAGACCCCAAGTTGACTGTTTCCAAATCTTCACGGTGCGGCTGAATGATCTTCTTCTCGTGCTCAAGGAGACGGGTGATCTCATCAGGAATTCCTTCAACATCATCTTCCTCTGCCTTGAATACAGGGGATTCAAAGTTGGGAGATGGCGTTGGATCATTATGTTCAATGGGTTTTAAGATCAACCTGCATAATGATTTTGGTTAATGAAAAACTTTAGAATTTAAGCAAACAAATCATTATGCTGATGAAAAATGTTTGCTTTTATTCTTGTTTTTATGGGTTTTTTGTGATCATTGATTTCATGCAAAAAGCGAAAAGTGAAAACAAAGGAAAACAAATGTTTAACAATGCATTAACTGAATGAAAACATCATTGTATATATGCTGCCAACAATGTCATCACTCCTCCTTTTGGCATGGGAGAAGGGTTTTAAACAAAGTGAACAATTACTCTGATCTATGGACGACTGTAGGAACATCTACAGCGACCCAATTGTGGCAGACACCACCAGGTATAACGAAATTGTTCAGATCTTCTGCGTCCTCTTCCAAGATGGCAGCAGCTTCTTCTTCAGGTTGATCATCATGGATGAATCCTCCACTCGTGAACAAACCTTGCTCATTATATGCCCCAGAACAGTAGCCAATGTCAGCCCGGGATCTATTGTCTTCCAGCTCGATCACCTTCCCTAAACCAGCAACTGCACCACATTCAATGGCCAGCTTCGCATCTCGGTAGGAAGTGAATGAAGGAGACTTCTTCTCAATTGGTTCATCAATAGATAAAGCTTGGAACGGAGTTCCAACTTCATCCTCAGCGTCAATGTATGAGAAAGAAGACAGGTGGCTAACCAGGAGAGCCTTTTCTCCCCCTACCACAACCAGTTTTGTGTTCTTGACAAACTTCAGCTTCTGGTGTAGGGTGGATGTCACGGCGCCAGCCTCCTGAATCCAGGGTCTGCCTAAGAGACAGCTATAAGATGGGTGGATGTCCATTACCTGGAAGGTAACCTGGAAATCACTTGGTCCGATTTTGATCGGGAGATCAACTTCCCCAATCACGGTCTTGCGCGACCCATCGAATGCCTTCACAACGACCCCACTCTGCCTCATGGGAGGACCCTGATATGACAATCTGGAGAGTGTGGATTTTGGCAATACATTTAATGATGACCCAGTGTCCACCAGTACGTTGGACATGGCATCGTATTTGCAGTTTAGAGAGATGTGTAAAGCCATGTTGTGGTCTCTTCCCTTCTCCGGGAGATCAGCGTCACTAAAACTCAAAGTGTTGCAAGCAGTGATGTTTGCAACTATACTGTCAAATTGCTCGATCGTGACGTCGTGATCAACATACGCCAGATCCAATACCTTCTGCAGAGCCTCCCTATGGGGTTCTGAATGCAACAACAATGATAGTATGGAGATTTTGGATGGCGTTTGTAGAAGCTGGTCTACAACGTTATACTCGCTCTTCTTGATGAGCCTCAACATCTCATCAGATTCTTCATTCATAATTCCATTCGGGCCAACAGAAGAAGTAGGAGTCTTTGTATGGAGGAGGAGGGTCTGGCAACATCAAGTGCCGGATTCTGAATATTAACAGCGGTCCCCACCGGGCGCTCTGCAGATTCAGAAGCAACAGGGGCTTTGGCAGGTGGAGAGAAAACACGACCACTCCGGGTCAGCCCGCTTACATCAGCGATGTTGGTTACAGCAGTTGAGGGCAAAGGCACTTCGACCCCATCTTGTACAACAACAGGGTTATATCTGAACGGCACAACCCGGTCAGAATCATAAGGCACGGGGCCTGCAGGTTTAATCACCAAGGAGGGAGAAGCCTTCGGCTTGCTGCTATCATAGCGAATAACAACAGGCTCAGGTAACTTGAACACGGGGGATATAACATTAACCTCCGGTTCGTCCTCATCGACATTGCGATTCTGCAGAATCTCAATGGTTCCTTCGTTTAATAACTCTTGCAATTCTCGGCGGACCTGGTTGCAACCCAAGCGGTTTACCGAACAGATGCGGCATTTGTCGTGGTCATGCTCCATGTGGCTTTACTGACACAGCAACCGATGTAATTCCACCAACGACTGTCGAATATGACTTACATATTTGACCTTATATTTCCCAGGGCATCCCTGGACCATATTCACAGATTTCCCATGCGCAGGAAATGGGTTCTTGGTGACATTTGGGCCTGAATCTTCGAAGCTCAAAATCCCACATCTCATAAGGTCTTGAACCTTAGTCTTGAGTGGATAACGGTTTTCAATATTATGGCCCGGAGCTCCGGAGTGATACACACAATGCTGATCTGGTTTATACCACCATTGTGGGTTTGCAGGAATAGCAGGAGGATCCCTGGGAGTTACCAATTTCCTCTCCACCAAGGAGGGATAAAGCTCTGCGTATGACATTGGAATCGGATCGAAGCTGATCTTCTTCCTATCATAACTCAAGTTGGCCTGATTGGTTGTGCTTCCACGAGGCTGGTAAGCCTGTTGCTGTGGACGTTGTTGTTGCTGATATTGAGGCTGTTGATATTGTTGCTGATGCTGAGCCTGCTGATGGTCTCTGAATACAGGTGCTATATGAGCCACCTGGTGCTGATGACCGGCACGGCGTGCGGGTTTCCTCTGAACAGGAGGTTTCCTTGATTTGCCATGGGATTGCACAGCATGTGCTTCCCCATCCTTCTTCTTAGCAAATGAGCCATACCGCTTGCTAGAAGAGCCTTCATCTTTCGCCAAACGTCCTTCACGGACACCTTCTTCCAACCTCATCCCCATATTCACCATCTCGGTGAAATCAGAGGGAGCACTAGCGACCATCCGCTCATAATAAAAAGAACTAAGAGTCTTTAAAAAGATCTTAGTCATCTCTTTCTCTTCCAGCGGAGGAGTAATTTGAGCAGCAAGCTCTCGCCACCTCTGGGCGTACTCCTTGAAGGTTTCCTTGTCTTTCTGCGACATAGACCTGAGTTGATCTCGGTCGGGCGCCATATCGACGTTGTACTTGTACTGCTTGACGAAGGCTTCGCCAAGGTCGTTGAAGGATCTGATATTAGCACTATCCAAGCTCATATACCATCTGAGCGCAGCACCCGATAAACTGTCTTGAAAATAATGAATCAACAGCTGATCATTATCAGTTTGGGTAGACATCTTCCTGGCGTACATGACCAGGTGAGCTAGTGGACAGGTGTTCCCCTTGTATTTCTCAAAATCAGGCACTTTGAATTTGATCGGTATCTTCACACCGGGAACAAGGCATAATTCGGCAGCAGACTTGCCGAACAGATCTTTACCTCTGAGGGTCTTCAATTCCTTCCTCAGCTCAAGGAATTGGTCATTCATCGCTTCCATCTTCTCATTAACATCCGGGCCCTCAGATGGCTCGGAATGATAGATGGTATCTTCAACCCTCGGCATAGTATGCACGACAGGAGGAGCAGCAACAGGGATCGGGCTAGATGCCGGCATATGAGCAAAGGTTGGAGCAGGGATATCAAGCATGAAACCTGGAGGCATACCCCAAGGGAACCCGGCTGGCATTGCGTGAGACGCAAAATGAGCACTGGCGGCTGGCACAGACGGAGCTACAATTTCAGAGACGACAGTCCTCTGAACAGGAGTTGCAGGCGGTTGAGCAGGCTGATTCTGAGCAGCAAGAAGTTGCTCCATCAAAGCGCCAAGTCTGGCGACCTCTTCCTTCAGTTCTCTGTTCTCTTGCTCTAGCTGATCCATAACTCTGGCAGAATTTGCTCGAGTATAGTACCGGTGAGTCAGCTTGTCTTCAAAATAAATGAAGAACACAGAGTCAGCACAAGAAGACCAGAAACAAGGTACCTGCTCATGCAAAATGATGCATGAAATGCTAATGCATATGCTTTGTTTTATTTTCAAGGAACCCTTAGGGTATTATTTGCAATTTTTGAATATTTAAGCATTTTTAATTTCATATGAAAATATCTCATTCAATATATCGATGAAGAAGTACAGCATTTTTGATTCAATTACAAAGAGAAAAGGAAAATAACATCCTATGGATCCCTAGTAGCTCGGGATGCTGGAAGACGAGAAGTGCACAGCTTCTTGATCTCTCTCTCATAGGCAGCTTCCATATCTGCCTTCTCTTTCGCAAGCCGATCATACTTCCTCTTCCAGAACTTGGAAGACTGAGGAAGCAAAGAAGTCCAAGTGTCGTTCGGATCGTCGATTACCCGATGCTCGAGAAACTCAATCAGAGCATCCTTCTCCTTGAGCTGCTGAAGCAATTCCTCTCTTTCACGGATCCAGGCACATGAAAGGTCTTCTTCTCTCAACTCCTCTACACGTTGGGTAGGGAGGGTTGAAGGCCCAGCCACATCCAACGGTGTAGGTCTCGGATGATCGTATGGCATCAAGTAAGTGGCAGCTCTCTGTCTGACCCAAGAGGTATAAGGTTCCAAAGCAATGCAATTCTTCGGACCTAGCTCATTCCTACTCTTCTTGCAGATCTTGCGCCAAGCGCGGACGAATCTGGCTTTCAGGCCTTGGGGATCTTTACCCTCCTGAAAGAACACACCTTCTAACAGAATGTTATGGGGTTTATCCTTTAGGGGGAACCCAAGCTGACGACGTGCGAGAATGGGATTGTAGTTGATCCCACCACATGTACCAAGAAGAGGCACATTCGGGAATTCACCACGATAGTCAATGATCTGGACGGTATCATACACGCGATCATACCAAGTGATATCATCATTAGTGAGAGACATAAGTCTCTGAGACCACCGTAGACATCCCTTGTTCTCCTTGAAGGCAAGAGTCTGCGGCAAGTGCGAAATAAACCACTTGTACAGCAAAGGCAGACAGTAGACAATAACTCCTCCACCCTTTGCATTCCTCAGATGCAAAGAGACATAGGCATCACCCAACAAAGTCGAAACAGGATTAAGAACTGAGAAGATCCTAATGGCGTTCATGTCCACGAATTTGTCGAAGTTGGGGAATAAGACCAACCCATAGATGAGCAGCACAAACAAAGCCTCAAAGGCATCCTCACTCATGGCCTTCCCATAGATGGTAGCTTGAGCGACGAGGAAATCAGAAGGAAGACCCTGAATTCCACCTTTGGTAGTCAGATTAGCTTTAATCAAAGCTTCATCGATATGCAACAAATCTGCAATCTCTCGAGCGGTCGGAATACTCTCTAAGCCACTGAACGGCACCTGATCCAGAATCGGGATCCCAATAAGGTGGGAATACTCCTCCAAAGTAGGCAGTAACTGGAAGTCCGGGAAAGAGAAGCAGTGATACAGAGGATCATAAAACTGAGCTAGAGTACTCATCAACCCCTCATCAACCTGAGTAGTCAACAGAGGCAGAAGCTTCCCATAACGAGCTTTGAAACCCAAGGGATCTAATACATAAGATGTCAGATTCCTTAACTCCTTCACATCGGGCTGTTTAAAGCTGTACTTCTTTGTTTGCCTTTTTGGTCTTTCCATTTCTGAAAATTTTGCAAATAAACCCTTTTAAGTTCCTTGAAAATTTTCCTTTTTTCGGATGACATGAAGTGCAGATGAATGCATGAATGCATGAATACAACAATCACACTCAAGGATCAAGCAAAGCACACCAAACAAAGGTCGTGGGAAAGCTCATTGTATCCCTAATATCAATCATCCATTTTGGTGGATTTAGGTTTTCACCTTATCGACACCCAAGTTCCATTGATATTAACGGTACATGAACCGGCTCTAACATCCTTAATATCAATCATCCATTTTAGTAGATTTAGGTTTTACACCTTATCAATACCCAAGTTCCATTGATATTAACGATGTTTGAACGACTCAACCACGAATCACGGGTTTGCTGAGAGTCACGAGCATGGAGTCTTGGTTAAGAACCACCCAATGGGAGTGTACTAGGGTTTAAACCTGCCAGACATGTTCTACCAGAGGTTCCCATAATCATCGTCCCATCTCTCGGATATTATCGGAGGAACGAATACTCGTATTCCAAAAATATTCTCAAGAGAGACTCTTATGAGTGTAGTATCGCGTAACAATCGCATCAGATCTTACATCTGAACGACCTCCGCACTACGTCCTAAAAAATAGGCCAAGATGGGTTTGGTAAACTAAGGTCCTCGGCTTCTAAGGCACATGATTGAACGAATAATGCCTAACCACAAATAACTTGTGTGACATTATTAATCCAAAACGACCTCCACCAAGTGAATGGACTCGCAAGTCAACTGGCTAAGGAATACTCCACACCAGTCAACAAGACTATGCCATTCTCCTATCCTAGAGTGCACTCGAGTTCGGGTATAGAACTCATCTCACAGAGATCACCAAAGCAAACAACAATTGTATATCAAGCAATTTAAACATTACAATCAATACAGTTATCCCAAATTGTACAAAAATATGTCAAATAACACATAAATAAATATCATACAACAAGGGTGAAAAGTAGGCAATACCACCAGGGAAGGTCTAATGTTCTCCCCAGCAGAGTCGCCACTTTTCTGTAGCGGTGTATTCGTCGCTATATGATTTATTGATTAAACCATAAGCAAAGTATACAATGAATCGAGTCGCCACCGCACTTTTATTTATCCTAAGGACTGGTTAAAAAGCGAACAAAAACCTAAGAAGTTTTACACGTAGAAAACTAATGAAAAGATCAGAGAATCTGAGTAAGGGGTAAATTACGCAATGGGAAGGTGTTAGGCACCCATCACGTCCTAGGTACTACTAGGGAGCCCTTTTCACACTTGTTGTATAAAAATATTTATTTGTTTTTGACATATTGTGCAAACATGAATGGGAAGATGAGAAAAGAATGTACAAGTTAGTTATTTTTGTGTTCGAACGGATGAACCCGTTGCCTACGTACCTTCCATCAAAGGTAAGGATCAAAACGCCGTAGTTCGGCTAAAAGATTTCCAAAAATTAGTGAGTTCAATTTTAAAACACAAGCTCTAAGGCTTTTCATTACCAATGGGAGAAAACTCAACCTGAATCAACAATCCACCATGCGAGGACGAATTCAACATACTAGTGAGGGGTTAACCCTATAATAAGTATGGAAGACTTACAATCAACTCACTAAGGATAAGGTAAGATTTACATCAACCGCTATGGTAATTGAAACCTATGGCTAATGCATGAAAACATATTAACAATGGACAAAGCCAAAACAATTGAATGGGTGAAGTTAATTGGTTATGAGTATTCACAAAATATGGTCAAGGTATGATTAAGATTGATTCAAAGAAGTGTTATGAAAAGTGAAGTTTGAAAAATCAAGAACTTAGGGTCCAAGTTTCTAATTTGAAAAGATATGAAGATGTTTGCACAACAAGTCAAAGTTTTTGAAAGCAAAGTGTGAAAAAGTTTAGGACAAAGAGGGTATGGATGATGGAATGTAAAACTTCTTATAAAGGTTCACCTCTTGAAATCATATAGAAGATGATTCAAGTGTGTCCTTAGGAATGAGGCAACAAAGCAAGTAAAATAAAAGCAAGGTGATACCGGATGCCATCAATGGTCTTATACCAATCTCACAAACAAAAGCGAATATCGGATACCAATAAATGGGTTTACACCAATCTCCTAAAACAATACAATGATACCGGATGCCATCAATGGTCTTATACCAATCTCACAAAAGCAAAAAGCGGATATCGGATACCAATAAATGGATTTTACACCGACCTCCTAAAGCAAACAAAACTTGGATGTCAGATGCCAATCTATCTGGACTTATACCAACCTCCAAAGGATGATCATAGGAGTACAAATGCCAACAACATGGTCTTACACTTGCATCCTCACATACAACAAACAAACAATGCACTTAAGCAATGGACATGAGTGACCAAGTGAAATGGTCTTACACTCTGTCCCTTCCAAATCATAGGAACAATGGCCAAAGAATATGGTCTTACAATTTTCCTCAATGGGTAAACTCAAACATGGATCACAAGGATATGCAATGATGATCATGCAAGAATGAACAAATTAATGACGATAAGTGCACAAAGGCAAGCATGCAAACATGTACAAATGCAACAAGCAATCAATCAGACAAAGTCATTTAGCATCCACTATCACCAAACAATTAGGCTCAATCAAAGGGTTAGACTTAACAGTCCACTGGAATAGGGTAAAATGGCGCTCTTAACCTTGACATTGAGAGCCAAGGTGAAGCAGATGAAAGGATATGAGGGGTGTGCCTCATCACTCTTATCCCTGGTCAGGGAGAGCATTGAATATAAGAAGGTGGGGGAGTTCTGTAGCGGTGTATTCGTCGCTATATGATCTATCGATTAAACCATAAGCTAAGAGATACATTGAAATTTTCGAGTCGCCACCGCACTTTTATTTATCCAAAGGACTGGCTAAAAAGCGAACAAAAGCCTAAGAAGTTTTACACGTAGAAAACTAATAAAAAGATCAGAGAGTCTGGGTAAGGGGTAAATTACGCAATGGGAAGGTGTTAGGCACCCACTACGTCCTAGGTACTCCTAGGGAGCCCTTTTCACACTTGTTGTATTAAATTGTTATTTGTTATGACATATGTATTGTGCAAACATGATTGGGATGATGAGAAAAGAATATACAAGTTAGTTATTTTTGTGTTCGAACGGATGAACCCGCTGCCTACGTACCTTCCATCAAAGGTAAGGATCAAAACGCCGTAGTTCGGCTAAAAGATTTCCAAAAGTTGGTGGATTCAATTTTAAACACAAGCACTGAGGCTTTTCATTATCAATGGGAGAAAACTCGACCAAGAACAACATCCACCATGTGAGGATAGCTTCGACGCACTAGAGGGGTTAACCCTGTTTTCAATACGGAAGTCTTACTGTCGACTCACTAAGGATAGGCAAGATTTACATCAACCACAATGATAATTGAAACCTATGGCTAATGCATGAAAAGATTAACAATGGACAAAGCCAAAACAATTGAGTGAGTGAAGTTAATTGATTGTGATTATGAAATGAGTCAAAGTATGATTAAGATTGATTTGAAGAAGTATTATGAAATGGAGTTTGAAAAAAAAGTCAAGGACTTGAGTCCAGGTTTTTAATTTGAAAACATGAAGAAGTCTGCACAACACTTATGTCAGGTTTGAAAGTAAATGTGTGAAAAGGTTTAGGACATAATGAATGATGAATGGATGAGGATGGATAGTAAAACTTCTTAGAAGGTTCACTTCTTGAGATCATATGGGAGATGATTCAAGTGTGTCCTTTGGAATGCAATGGATAATAGAAAACAAACAAAGATGAAATCCAAAAGGCGGATATCGGATGCCAATCACTGGGCTTATACCAATCTCCTAAAACAGAATGGGATATCAGATGCCACTCAATGGACTTACACTAATCTCCATAGAAGAAAACAAGAAATGGGATATGAAATGTGGAAGTCAACTGCCAATCTGTCTGGACTTAGGTTAACCCCACACATATGATCATAGGATTACCAATGCCACATAGCAGGGACTTACAAGGATCCTCACATACAAGAACTATGCAACATGAGATGATGAGAAAGCAAAAGCCAACTTGCAGGGACTTACAATTGCAATTTCTCATACAATCAAACAAATCAAATTATGATCACAGGAAAACAGATGCCAACTTGCAGGGACTTATAGCTGTATCCTCACATACAAATCAAACAGATCAAATTATGATCATAAGAAAACAGATGCCAACTTGCAGGGACTTATAGCTGTATCCTCACATACAAATCAAACAGATCAAATTATGATCATAGGAAAACAGATGCCAACTTGCAGGGACTTATAACTGTATCCTCACATACACACAAAGCAATGACAGAAGATATGAGTGACCAAGGAGGTCTTGCACTCTATCCTTCCATATCACAGGAGCAAAGGCCAAAAGAGATGGACTTACAATTGTCCTCAATGGGCAAGCAACAATGATAGCATCACAAAAGCAAATGAGATGATCATGCACTAATGGCAATTGATGATGATAAACGCACAACATATAAGCAAACAGGTGCATGTGAAGCAATCAATCAATCAATGAATATCAAACAGCACACTCTATAGCCAAACAAGGAGGCTCACACAAGAGGGTTAGGCACTGAGGCCAACTGGAATAGGGTAAAGAGTTGCTCTTAACCTTGCCATTGAGAGGCTAAGGTGAAGCAGATGAAAAGAGATGAGGGGTGTGCCTCATTGCTTCTATCTCAGATCAGAGAGAGCATCAAAGAAAGTGTGGGAGTTCAGAAAGTAGGAACTCTCTCCACATTATTGACTCGATTAGATCTTGGGTTTTTATCTCAATGCTTCAACTATGTAATGGGAGCAAAGAGAGGACACACTGAATAGTGGGGGATAGATTACTTATCCCTACCTTCCACCAATTGCCTTACTTGAAGGACTTTTCCTGCTTGGGACAATTTTAAACACACACAGGCATTGCCTCTTAAGGAGGACTTCAGACAGTTTGCCCGGTCAAATAACAGACCGGGTCTCCAGACTACATGAAGAAGAAAGGTTTATACCTCAAAGCAAATGCTAAATAGCAAAGCAAGCAAGTTCAAAGAACTTAAGCAACTAAAGTACCTGAAAAAGTCAAACTTATTAGTAAACAAGTCAACAGTTCAAACCAAAAGAAATGGATAAACAACAGTCAACCATAAACAGAGATGCCAAGGCACAAAGCCAAACTCATATGAGTCACACCTACAAAACAAGGGTTAGCACAATATATAATCCAACTCAATCAAATTTGAATGATCTTTGAAGCATTGGTGCTTAACCTGAAACAATAGCTCAATTGTAAGCTTAAAAGATCACTAGGACTAGCCTAGGGTCAAGGATGAAAGAAAAAAAAGTCAAACAGCAAAGGAAAGTCAACCCAATTCATGTTCAAACATTTAAGAAGTAATCTCAATTGGATTCAAACTCAAATCATGCATCAATGTCATTTCATATGCAAAAGAGTGCAAAGCATGGCAAGAAAGAGCACAAATAGGTCAACAGCAAGACTTCATTCAAAAGTCAACCCAAACAATCTCAAAAATCATGAAATAAATCACATTCAATCCTAACATCTAGCATGGCAAGCATGTCAAATTTCATTGCATTTGGATGAGAGGAAGGCAGTCAATAAAAATCAAGAAGTCAAACCAAATTCAAGCATGCATAATGAAGGTCAACAAACATGGGTCAACTTCAAAAAATCATATCAAATTGAAAACAGAAGAGAAATGAATGAGATTAACACCAATGCAAAGCTCAAGATGTCTAGTTATCACATATGAAATTTCATGGTCATACAATAAGATTTGAGAATTTCACAAAAGATTTGGCAACATGTAGCACAAAAAGTCAACAAATGACTAAGCATGGAAGAAAATTCTCAAATAAATTGGAAACAGCATGGTAAATTCCAAGAAAATTCATACACAAACTAGACACGTGATAGATCATTTATGCAAAATTTCAAGTGATTTGGAGGCCAGGAGACATGTGAAAACAAATCAAGAAAATGCACATCATTGGTGTGACACAAATTGTCACACCCTAGTTCAAAAAATCATAACTAGCAAACCACAAATGATAAATGCACAATCTTTATACCAAAATGAAGATGAATGAGTCTAGTTTCACCACGAAAAATTTCAAGCTCGTTGGATACAACATGAGTATTTCACAATAGGAATGGCACAAGGTATCAATTATGCATACATGTTAAGAAAATAAATATCAATTAAAATCCAGCCAATGGAAAATTAATTAAAAATCACAATCAAATACTAGACACTCTCATGGACATGATGCAAAAAAAATCAGAATTTTTGGAGTTGAAATGGATGAGAAATTAATTGTTGAAGTTGATGCACAAATTGATGAAACATGAAGCACATAGCATAGCAAGATGGTCAAACGTGGGGTCAACGGTGGCAAACTGGTAAATACCCGCGTCACTAATTGAAGCTGTGCGTTTTGGGCAAGGCAATTGAAATGTTTTGATTGGCTACTAGCCAATGGAACAGTGACGAGCCAATCAACTTCAAAGTTCTGGGTTCAACAAAACCCTAGGGTTTATGCAGTATTGTTTCTCAACATTTTCAAGCAAAATCATGGCAATCGAGCTTCCAACATAGCACACAAATAACATGGCATTGATGCGGTTCATGCAAAACAACAACAAACCAAAGGCATATGAGTTCTGGGAAAACAAAAACTGGAAACAAGCTGGGGTTTCAACAACAGCAGCATTCATCATCAACAATGTTCATCATTAATCAAAACTCGAATGGAATCAATCACACAGCATGGCAGTAATAATGTTCTTCATGCAAACACATCTTAAACCAACAAACCAAAACAAACTATGAGAAATTTTCTGGGCAGCTTAAGGTTTCAAAAATAACAGCAAGCATTCACCATTTTCATGAACTCGAAAATCCCAACATGCCCAGAACCATAAATTAATCATAGCAAAAGCATCAACAAACATCAAATAACAAGAATCCAACCATGGTTGTCACTGAATCAACAACAAATGAGCAAATCGATGGAAAATAGGTTTGGATGCAAAAATGTAAATTCAGATTTCTTGGCCATGACACAACCATTTTAAGCATGCTTTAGTTCATTAGAATCAGCTCAAGAAGATCTTTCATAAATATATCATGGCATGGCAAAGGATTGAGTTCGAATACTTACTTGGTTTTGAAGCAAAATGTGAAACAGGGCTGCTTTGATGGTTACAAGTGCAAACGGATGCAGGAAATGCTTGGTAGTGAAGGATGTTTGAAGAAAATGAGCTCAATGGTGTTTGGAAGCTTCCATAACTCAAGTTGCCATTGTAGATGCTTGGAGAAAACAGGGTCTGAAAATGAAGTTCCAGCTAAGATTTCACACTTGGAATGAGCTTGCAATGATGATGGATGATGAAGAGAACAAAAGAAAGCTCGAGGGTTTGGAGGATTTGACAGAAATTCCAAAAATGCAAAATGCAAGAGTGAGAGAATCAGAGTGTTTTTGGTCTGTGGCTGCTGCTTCTTAGGGTTGGAAATGTCAGAAAAGTTGCTTTTATTGGTCTGTTTAGAGTTGGTTTAGGGAATGGTAAGCTTGATTAGCTTTAATGAAATCACTTGCATTTTTGCTAAGTTGGAAATAAGTGAATGTGGAGGGTGTAGCATTGCACGGTTTTGGGCTTGGACAGGCTGCATACAGACTTTTGTTTTTGCTGTTTTACCTTTGCACATGAATTGCTAACTTGTACTCTCACTTATGAAGCCATTTGCCAAATTTTCAAATTATGCACCTTGGTCCAAAATGATGGTGTAATGGTGGTATGAACATGATTTAGGGCTTGGAGCAAGTTTCAAATATGATTCTAAACATTTCCCAATTGGCCAAATTAAGAAAAAGTCAAAGAATCAAAAAGTCAAAGTTTGGTCAAACTTGGTTTTTTTAATGAAATAGGTCCAAAAATGCCATTTTGATTGGCAAGGTTTTGGAAGGTGAAATTTATATTTTTGGAAAGGGGATGAAAAATGTGGTTTGTAGGAAAAAACCCCACCAAATTTGGCCTTATGGTTTGAGAGTTATGGCTCTTTGAAGTTCACAAATTTCTGAAATTGAATTGATCATATCTTGACAACCACACATGGGATTTGAGAGTTCTTGGACTTTTTGAAAATGGGAGAACAAGATCTTCAACTTTCATGTTGGGCAAAAATTCATTTGAAGCTTGTATCATGATGTAAGTTGAGGATCAAGAAGTTTCCATTTTTGGTAGTTAAAATTACAGGTCCACTTTCTATTTTGGGAAATTTCTGATTTTACTTCAAATTCTTCCATGATGAGGTTTGACATGATAGATGAGGCTTATACAAGCATGAATGAGCTCCTTCAAACCAATTCTATCCATCAAATCATTGATTAAATCCACAGTTGACCAAGTTTGACTTTTCTAGGGTTTTGGATGACTGAAGCATTTCTGATGAATTCCAAACCCTAATTCCTTGAGAACATGACTTCAAATGATGTCCCAAGATGTATGAACTCTTGATTATTGATCATGGTGCCCAAATTCTGCAAGAATGGCCACCATCCATTGCTTTGACTGACTGTTGACTGATCTTGACCTAATTGCTGATGACTGCTTCAACTGCAAGCAACAAGGTTAAACTGACAATATTTTGTACTTTTTGGTTAGTAAACATATGAAAGGCAAAGATATACAAATGCAAAGTATGCTTGGTGATCAAGAAACAAACCACAAGGAAACCTACCCACTAGGAGGGGACAAAGGCATGCAATGATCCTTGAGGTTATGATATGAATGATATGGGCCATGAGGGATCTTAGGGCCCAAAATTGGGGTCTTACAGATGCCCCTATTTAAGGTCATTCTAGCCGGAGAAGTGAAGTTTAGAAATCTTCATCTCGACGCGGTAGAATGGGTTTAAATAACAATAATGAGACAAATTTTGGTCCCTAAGAGACCTCATGATGCAAATGTATGTATGCAAAAGACACAAATTCTGTAGGGAATATGATTCACACAGAAGAAAAGACGATCCATCGGAGTAGTACACTCACCAGGAACAGAGACTCTAACAAGACTCTATGGGGATAATAAAAGAAAAAGAAATGTGTGAACAAGTCACGACTCTAAACTGGGGAAAAACAAAACTGACATAACGTGAACAAGACACGACTCTGATTAGAAGAAACAGAAAACAGACAGGAGAACTCACTGGGGAGTGAAGGACTCATACTGGGGAACAGATTTCCAAAGGAAAACAAATCCATTGGAGAAACACAAGCTGACTCCTGAGGAGAAGCAAAAGAAAACTCCACTGGGGAAGTAACAAGCAAAATGAGGTGTTACCGGGCAAGGGTAACAAACTCAGGAAGGAACACCAAGGATACCGGGTTGTAGGTATGTAACAGGTGACCGACCAAAGACGTGAATTGGTGTGTGTTCCAAAACACTCATCATCCTGAAGTGAGCGAAAGCAAACTTGTTTATAGGATGGACATTTGATTCTGTAAAGAATGCAAATCTTACTCAGTTGGGGAAACAAACAAAGTGTTCGACAAGAGAGTGCATGAGATATATTATTCATAGCCGTCAAAACGTGAATAATAACCTCGCATGGAAAATTATCCTGAACCGGGTTGTAGGTTGTTTATAGGATAAAATCCGAAGACGTGAATTGGTTTTCAATTCCAAAACACTCATCACCCTGAAGAAAGCTAGAACAACAGACTTGTTTATAGGATGGATATTCAATTCCACAAGGAAAATGAATCTTACTCTGAGGGGAAAACAATCAAAAGATTGACTCAAGAGTGAACGAGATATAATATCCATTACCGTCAGAACGTGGATAGAATACTCACAAAGGAAGATTATCCTGAACCGGGTTGTAGGTTGTTTATAGGATAAAATCCGAAATCGTGAATTGGTTTGTGTTCCAAGACACTCATCACCCTGAAGAAAGCTAGAACAGCAGACTTGTTTATAGGATGGACATTCGATTCCACAAGGAATACGAATCTTGCTCGACTGGGGAAGATCAACAAAGGACTCCAACCAAAGAGCGCATGAGACATATTATTCATAGCCGTCAAAACGTGAACAATATACTTGAAAGGAAAATTATCCTGAACCGGTTACTGGGTTGTTTATAGGATAAAATCCGAAGACGTGAATTGGTTTTCACTTCCAAAACACTCATCATCCAAAACACGAATTGGTTAAAGGATGGCTATTCGATTCTACAAAGAATACGAATCTTGCTCAGTTGGGGAAAATCAACAAAGGATTCCAACTAAAGAGCGCATGAGATATATTATTCATAGCCGTCAAAACGTGAATAATATACTCGAAAGGAAAATTATCCTGAACCGGTTACTGGGTTGTTTATAGGATAAAATCCGAAAAGAAGGGCATCGGGATACCAGAATAGGTATATAATGATGACCAATCAAAAGGAGCAACAGACATTACCAACAAAAGGGTAAATGAAAGGCGATCTGCTGAGGATAATTTGCAAGCATCTGGCAATTATCGACAGGGACTAGCTGGGGATATATTGATAAATAATCAATGATCCGGGGAACAAATCACTAGCATACGGTGAAAAGACCCACTGGGGATAAAATTGCTAGCATACGGCAATTATCCACAAAAGACTCGCTAAGGATATAAGTGCTGATCTGAGCAACTCATCCAAGCAAAGGAAAATCAACATCAAAAATTGAGTGAAGATAACCACAAAATTAGGGTTTCTACCGAATACGGGGTAGAAGACCAACAACTCCGCGTGGGGATAGAACAAATCACAAATCCGCACGGGAAACCAAGATAGGGTTTATAACAAACCACAAACTGCTGAAGAGCAGGAAAATAGGATTTACAACTACCAGCATACGGGTAGAAAACCAAAACTCTGGCTGGAGAATAAAAGGGGTATAACCACAAATTCTGTCAAGAAAGCCAGGAAAAGTAGGACTTATAACTACCGGGTATGAGGGTAGAGGCCCAAAAACATTCCGCTGGGGAACAACCCGCTGGGAAACACAAAACATTTGACAAATAGCCAATTCGGGAATGATCCGAAAAGACAGACTGAATGAAGACACGTCCTAATGAGGATGTAACTCAAATAGGAAAATCCATCCCAATATGTGTGTTGGGAGGAAACGGAAGAAACCGTCATCCACGAGGATATATCTTAGTGGGGAACTGCAGAAGGAAAGACAAACTTTTTCTGCTTATGGGGTTGACTCTATATGGAGAGATTTATAACACCCGACATCTGCTTGGGGAGATCTGTAAAGAGATCTATATCACCATAGCAGGAGACACGACAAACAAAAGATACATGGCAAAGAAATGCAACATGAATATCTGAATGTTTATGAATATGCATGAATATGCGTGATTTATGTTTGATGAATGCTGACAAAACAGACAATTCTAACACAAGCAAGTTCAGGAACAAACGTCCGGTATTATACTTCCAGGGGAAAAACCAACTGGAGAGCCAATCTGCGGAGATCTACGTGCTGTAAAGCAAAGATTTGCAGGTACTGCTGAAAAAGCAGAGAATCGGAGATATCAGGAAACAACCCAATCAGGGTACAGAAAGTCACAACGGGCAAAACAGCCACCAAGACGGATCTGTAGGGGAACAAGAGAAAACCCAAGATATATCTGCAGGGGATCCCAGTGTCAACTGAGAAACAACAAATGCATAAGCACGAACTGCTGTAGAAGCAAATCCACATAACTCCACTGGGGAACAACCCACTGAGGGAGAATGATATCATCCAAATAGAATGTAACTGCACAAGCAACTCTATTGGGGAAAAGCTGTCGGCTACTCTCTTGGGAACAAACCACTGAGGGAGGACAGATCAAACAAGCAGATTCTGCAACAAACCACTCCACTTGGGGAGAATAACACAGCAAACTGATCACGACAAGTAGATTCTGCAATATAAGCCACTCTACTGGGGATCACAAGCAGTCAGGAAATAAATCCGTTCACTGGAGGCTAGCGCCATCATCCGACCATACCGGGGATTGAAAGAGTATTCAACAAGCAAAACTGCCACAACAAACAATCTGCAGACTAATGCTGAGGAAAAGATGGTTGCAATACACTGGGATGTCAACCCAATCAACCACTGAGTAGGAAAATAAATCCTGCTCTGCTGAAGAGAATAACCCTGATGGAGAGATAGCAAAAATTCCGCAGACGACTTCGCCGGGGAAAAGGTAAAGTACCGGGTATCAAACCACTGACTTACCGAGTCTTCAAAAAGAAAGCGATCATGCTGAGGAAACAGACAGTTCCGCTGGCAACACTGCATGGGGAAAAGCGGTAACAACTCCACTTGCAACTCTGGTGGGGATATTAATAACAGCTCTACTCGCGACTCCGAGGGGAGTATCAATCAATCAGTTATACTCATGACTGCGCTGAGGAGACAAATAAAGTCTGGGGCATACGACCCATTGGAGAGAGTGACGGGGCACCAAGATGACAAACCATCAACCGCCGAAACTTCTCAAGAAAACACCCATGCTAGGGAAAACTGCTGCTGGAGAAAAACGAAGTCTTCAACAACACTCTGCTTGCGACTGTACTGGGGAACAACCCCAACAACAAATCTGTTTGAGGAACAGCCTCAACAAAGACCTGAAGAAAGAAAATACAACCAAACCAGGAATATAAACCCATGTCTTACCTGTTGGAAATCATGCCACCCTCGGGAGAGCACTGAGGTATTCTTGAGTATCCTTTCAATCTTGTGAATGTTCACTTTGTATAAAACAACAAATTTTGAAAAATTTGATTTTAAAACAATGACATTTTATCAATTTAAAACATGCAAAACATTTGTTGAATTGAAACAAATAAGAGTGCAAATAATTGGATAAAAGCTCAAATTGATTTGATGGAATGGTAGTCTGCAAATGGCAAGACTCCATAGATCTGTACAAATTTGAAATCAGTGATGTATATTGGAAGAGGGCTACATTGAACATAATGATCCTTTCTCTACCAATTTGAATCTCGATGTATCCGAAGCTTCAGTTGGCGACGAATCGAGAATCTTCTGACGAAATGACAACTGAGAAACAGAAAGTCTTGTCAGGATGCAGTTACTTGCCAAATCCCTAATTTTTGCCTAGATTGCCCCGGAGTGAGGTACTCAATCTAGCGGGATGCAAATATATCTCTTTTTTCAAGTCGCTAATTTTTGCCTGGATTACCCTTGCGGGTTCTCCACCGAGACGCTCATTTTTGCCTAAGCCGCCCTTTCGGGTTTTCAACTTAGCGAGCTATTCTGTTTTTTTTCATTTGCATATACTTTTTTTTTAGGCAAAGTATCTCTTAACTGCATCTGAATTCACAGGACGAGTGAAATCCTCCCCATCCATTGTTGTAAGCATCAAAGCTCCGCCTGAAAAGGCTCTCTTAACAACATATGGACCCTCGTAGTTTGGAGTCCACTTGCCCCTGGAATCGGGCGCGAAAGACAAAACTTTCTTGAGCACGAGGTCACCTTCTCGGAACACACGAGGCTTGACCTTCTTATCGAATGCTTTCTTCATTCTCTGCTGATATAACTGACCATGGCACATGGCAGTTAATCTCTTCTCTTCGATCAAATTCAACTGGTCATAACGACTCTGAATCCATTCAGCATCAGTCAACTTGGCTTCCATCAAGACTCGCATTGATGGGATCTCCACCTCTACTGGGAGAACGGCTTCCATGCCATAAACAAGAGAGAAAGGGGTTGCCCCTGTTGAAGTGCGTACAGACGTACGATATCCATGCAATGCAAATGGCAGCATCTCATGCCAATCTTTGTAGGTGACAGTCATCTTCTGGATAATCCTCTTGATGTTCTTGTTAGCAGCTTCAACAGCCCCATTCATCTTAGGTCTGTAAGGAGAGGAATTATGGTGTGCAATCTTGAATTCAGCGCACAACTCATCCATCATTTTGTTATTCAGATTGGATCCATTATCAGTAATGATCCTCTCTGGCACACCATAACGGCAAATTAGCTGGTTCTTGATAAACTTCACAACCACCTGTCTGGTTACGTTCGCGTACGAAGCGGCTTCAACCCATTTGGTGAAGTAATCAATTGCTACAAGAATGAAACGATGTCCATTGGACGCTTTCGGCTCAATCATGCCAATCATGTCGATTCCCCACATAGAGAAAGGCCATGGTGATGAAATCACATTCAGGAGTGTCGGAGGAATATGAATCTTATCCGCATAAATTTGACACTTGTGACATTTCTTCACATACTTGCAACAGTCAGACTCCATTGTCAGCCAATAGTAGCCTGCTCTCAACATCTTCTTAGCCATGGCATGTCCATTGGAATGAGTACCAAATGAACCCTCATGGACCTCAGTCATCAACAGGTTTGCTTCGTGTCTATCCACGCATCTGAGCAAAACCATATCAAAATTTCTCTTATACAGCACTTCACCACTGAGGTAGAAACTGCCTGACAACCTTCTCAAAGTTTTCCTATCTTTCACAGATGCCCCAGGCGGGTAGACCTGGTTCTGGAGGAAATTCTTGATATCAAAGTACCAAGGCTTGTCATCTTTCACTTCTTCGATTGCAAAAATGTGAGCGGGTCTGTCCAAGCGCATCACAGTAATATTGGGAACATCATTCCACCATCTGACAACTATCATGGAAGCAAGTGTTGCAAGGGCGTCTGCCATCCGATTATCCTCTCGAGGAATATGATAAAATTCAACTTCTGTAAAGAATGTTGAAATTCTCCTTGCATAATCTCTGTATGGGATGAGACCCGGTTGATTCGTCTCCCACTCACCTTTGATCTGATTGACAACCAAAGCTGAATCACCATAGACATCAAGATACTTGATCCTCAAGTCAATGCATTCTTCAAGTCCCATAATACAGGCTTCATACTCCGCCATATTATTCGTGCATTTGAAGGTTAGCCTTGCTGTAAACGGAATGTGCGATCCCTGGGGATTAACAATTACTGCCCCAATTCCATTTCCATATTGATTAACAGCGCCATCAAACACCATCGTCCATCTGGAACCAGGCTCTGGACCTTCATCAAGTGTTGGCTCATCACAATCTTTCATCTTCAAATACAGAATTTCCTCGTCAGGGAAGTCATACTGAACAGACTGATGGTCTTCAATCGGCTGGTGCGCTAGATGGTCAGCCAAGATACTACCTTTGATAGCTTTCTGAGCTCGATACTCAATGTCATACTCAGATAACAACATCTGCCAACGGGCAATCCTCCCAGTTAAAGCAGGCTTCTCGAAGATATACTTAATCGGATCCATTCTGGATATCAACCAAGTTGTATGATTTATCATGTACTGGCGCAAACGCTTAGCTGCCCAAGCTAAAGCATAGCACGTCTTCTCAAGCATAGAGTACCGAGACTCACAATCAGTAAACTTCTTACTGAGGTAGTATATAGCAAACTCCTTCTTCCCTGATTCATCTCGTTGACCGAGTACACAACCCATCGAGTCTTCAAGAACTGTTAAGTACATAATCAGAGGTCTTCCTTCCACAGGCGGAGACAAAATCGGAGGTTCGGACAGATAATCTTTGATACTGTCGAAAGCTTTCTGGCAATCCTCGGTCCAATCATGAGACTGATCTTTCCGGAGGAGCTTGAATATCGGCGCACATGTGGCAGTCATGTGGGATATAAATCTGGAAATGTAGTTCAAGCGGCCAAGAAAACCTCGGACTTGCTTCTCAGTTTTGGGTGCGGGCATCTCTTGTATTGCTTTGACCTTTGCAGGATCAACCTCAATACCTCTTTCACTTACCACGAAACCCAACAACTTGCCGGAACGGACTCCAAAAGTACATTTGTTCGGATTCAGACGAAGCTGGAACTTTCTCAAACGCTGGAAAAGCTTCAACAAATGCTCAATATGCTCCACTTCCGTTCGGGACTTAGCAATCATATCATCAACATAGACTTCTATCTCCTTGTGCATCATATCATGAAACAAGGTAGTCATAGCTCGTTGATACGTGGCTCCGGCGTTCTTCAAACCGAAAGGCATCACTCGATAACAGAATGTTCCCCAAGGTGTGATGAATGTTGTCTTCTCCATATCCTCTGGTGCCATCTTGATTTGATTATATCCGGAAAATCCGTCCATAAAGGAAAAGACTTTGAATTTAGCTGTATTGTCTACCAACATGTCAATGTGTGGTAGAGGAAAATCGTCTTTTGGGCTAGCTTTATTCAAATCTCTGTAGTCAACGCACATACGGACTTTTCCGTCCTTCTTAGGAACAGGCACAATATTGGCCACCCATAGAGGATATGTCGAAGTCACCAGAAACCCCGCATCAATTTGCTTCTGAACTTCCTCTTTGATCTTCACTGCCATATCTGGATGAGTTCTTCTGAGCTTCTGCTTCACAGGCACGCACTCAGGCTTTAAAGGCAGGAAATGTTGCACAATATCTGTATCTAAACCCGGCATGTCTTCATAGGACCAAGCAAAGATATCTGAATATTCTCGTAGCAAGCTGATCAAATCTTCCTTAACAAACCCTTCAAGAAGTGCCCCAATCTTCACCAGGCGAACACAATCTTCAGACCCCAAGTTGACTGTTTCCAAGTCTTCGAGATGTGGCTGAATGATCTTCTCTTCGTGCTCAAGGAGACGGGTAATCTCATCAGGAATCTCTTCAACATCATCTTCCTCTGCCTCAAATACAGGGAATTCAAAATTGGGAGATGGCGTTGGATCATTATGTTCAATGGGTTTTAGGATCAACCTGCATAATGATTTTAGTTAAGAAAAAACTTCAGCAATTAAACAAGCAAATCATTATGCAGATGAAAAATGTTGCTTTTATAGCTTTTATTTTTGTTTTTATGGTTTTTTGTGATCACTGATTTCATAAAGAAAAGCAAAAAGTGAAAACAAAAGAAAAACAAATGTTTTGACAATGCGAAAATTGAATGAAAATATCATTGTATATATGCTTTGCCAACAATGTCATCACTTCTCCTTTTGGCATGGGAGAAGGGTTTTAAACAAAATGAACAATTACTCTGATCTATGGATAACTGTAGGAACATCCACAGCGACCCAATTGTGGCAGACACCACCAGGAATAACAAAATTGTTCAGATCTTCTGCATCTTCTTCTTCAATGATAGCAGCAGCTTCCTCTTCTGCAGGTTGATCAGCATGGATGAATCCTCCACTTGTGAACAGACCTTGCTCATTGCATGCCCCAGAACCATAGCCAATGCCAGCCCGGGATCGATTATCTTCGAGTTCAAGCACTTTCCCTAAACCAGCGACTGCACCACATTCAATGGCCAGCTTAGCATCTCGGTAGGAAGTGAATGAAGGAGACTTCTTCTCGATTGGTTTATCAATAGATAAAGCTTGGAACTGAGTTCCAACTTCATCCTCAGCATCAATGTACGAGAAAGAAGATAGATTACTGACCAGGAGAGCCTTTTCTCCCCCTACTACAACCAATTTCTTGTTTTTCACAAACTTCAGCTTTTGGTGTAGGGTGGATGTCACGGCGCCAGCCTCGTGAATCCATGGTCTGCCCAAGAGACAGCTGTAAGATGGGTGGATATCCATTACTTGAAAAGTAACTTGGAAATCACTTGGTCCTATCTTGATTGGGAGATCCACTTCCCCAATCACGGTCTTGCGCGACCCATCAAAAGCTTTTACAACAACCCCACTCTGCCTCATAGGAGGACCTTGATATGACAATCGAGAGAGTGTGGATTTTGGCAACACATTCAGAGAAGATCCAGTGTCCACCAGCACATTGGACATTGCATCGGATTTGCAGTTCATTGAAATATGTAAGGCCATGTTGTGGTCTCTTCCCTCCTCCGGGAGATCAGCGTCACAAAAGCTCAGAGTGTTGCAAGCGGTAATGTTTGCAACGATGCTATCAAATTGTTCCAGGGTGACGTCATGATCAACATACGCCAGGTCCAAGACTTTCTGCAGAGATTCCCGATGGGGTTCTGAATTCAGCAATAGAGAAAGAATGGAAATCTTGGATGGCGTGTGTAGAAGCTGGTCTACAATATTGTACTCACTCTTTCTGATGAGCCTCAGCATCTCATCAGACTCTTCATCAACAATGCCGCTTGGGCCAACTGAAGAAACAGGAGTCTTTTGTACAGACGAGGAGGGTTTGGCAACATCAAGTGCCGGATCCTGAACATTCACAGCGGTTCCCACAGGGCGCTCAACAGTATCAGAAACAGTAGCCTTCGGAGGCGCAGAAAACACACGACCGCTTCGGGTCAACCCACTAACATCAGCAATAGTGGTCACAGAAGTTGAAGGCAAGGGAACCTCGACCCCATCCTGGACAGCAACAGGACTGTACCGGAAAGGTACGGCTTTATCAGATGAATACGGCACAGGGCCAGCTGGTTTGATAATCAGAGAAGGCGAAGCTTTGGGCTTGTTGCTATTATAACGAATAACAACGGGCTCTGGCAACTTGAACACCGGTGATATGACATTCACCTCAGGTTCGACTGTATCAACATTGCGATTCTGGAGAATCTCAATGGTACCCTCATTCAACATCTTCTGAAGCTCTCGGCGAACCTGATCACAACCCAAGCGGTTAACAGAGCAGACGCGGCACTTATCGTGGTTATGCTCCAAATAACTGTGCTGACACAGCATCTTATGTAAATCAACCAACGATTGCCGGATATGACTGACATACTTAACCTTGTACTTCCCGAGGTCCTCCTGAATCATGTTCACAGATTTCCCATGCGAAGGCAATGGGTTCCTGGTGACATTCGGATTGGAGTCTTCAAAACTCAGAATTCCGCTTCTCATAAGGTCTTGCACCTTATTCTTCAGCTGGAAACAATTTTCAATGTCATGGCCCGGAGCGCCAGAATGATAGACACAGTGCTGGTCAGGCTTGTACCACCACTGAGGGTTGATCGGAATGGCCGGAGGATCTCTTGGAGAAACCAACTTCCGCTCTATCAGAGAGGGATATAACTCCGCATACGACATAGGAATCGGATCGAAACTGATCTTCTTCCTTTCATAACCCGCGTTTGCCTGATTACTCGTATTCCCACGAGGCTGGTAAGCCTGTTGCTGTGGACGAGATTGTTGTTGATACTGTGGTTGCTGATATTGTTGTTGATGCTGATACTGTTGAGGTTGATATTGCTGACGTTGAGGAGTGTTGTCCTTGAAAACAGGTGCTACGTGAGCCACCTGGTGCTGATGACCGGAATGTCGTGCAGGCTTCCTCTGAACAGAGGGTCTTCGATGCTTTGGCTGAGACTGCACAGCATGCGCTTCACCTTCTTTCCTCTTAAACGCTCCATATCGTTTAGAGGAAGAACCATCATCTTTTGCCAACCGTCCTTCACGGACGCCTTCTTCAAGACGCATCCCCATATTCACCATCTCGGTGAAGTCAGAGGGAGCGCTTGCCACCATTCTCTCATAGTAAAATGACCCAAGAGTCTTCAGAAAGATCTTGGTCATCTCTTTCTCTTCTAATGGTGGAGTGATTTGAGCTGCCAGCTCACGCCATCTCTGGGCGTACTCCTTGAACGATTCCTTGTCCTTTTGCGACATAGACCTGAGTTGATCTCTGTCAGGCGCCATGTCAACATTGTATTTATATTGCTTGACGAAAGCTTCGCCAAGATCGTTGAAAGACCGGATGTTGACGCTGTCCAGACTCATGTACCAACGGAGAGCAGCACCAGACAAACTGTCTTGGAAGTAGTGGATCAAGAGTTGATCGTTGTCGGTCTGCGTGGACATCTTTCTGGCATACATGACCAAGTGTGCCAAAGGACAAGTGTTCCCTTTATATTTTTCAAAGTCTGGGACCTTGAACTTAACAGGTATCTTAACACCGGGAACTAGACAAAGTTCGGCTGCTGACTTGCCGAAGAGATCTTTGCCTCTAAGAGTCCTCAATTCCTTTCTCAGCTCGAGGAATTGATCGTTCATAGCATCCATCTTTTCATGAACATCTGAGCCCTCAGAAGCTTCAGAGTGATAGATGGTGTCGTCTACCCTGGGCATGGTATGCACGACAGGAGGAACGGGAATAGGGACCGGGCTAGATGCCGGCGTTTGAGCAAATGTAGGAGCTGGCAGATCAGACATGAAGCCTGGAGGCATCCCCCAAGGAAAACCGGGAGGCATGGCATTGGGCTGATGGGCACTAACAGGCACTGTTGATGTAGCCACTTCAGAAATAACCGTCCGCTGAACGGGAGTTGCTGGCTGTTGGGCAGGCTGATTCTGGGCAGCAAGAAGTTGCTCCATCAGAGCGCCAAGTCTGGCGACTTCATCTCTCAGACTCTGGTTCTCTTGTTCCAACTGCTCCATGATTCTTGCAGAGTTGACCCTTGTATAATACCGGTGAGTCAGCTTGTCTTCAAAATACATGAAGAACAGATGTTAGAACCGGAAGACCAGAAAAATGGGTACCTGCTTATGCAAGAATGATGCATGAAATGCTTTGTGCAAATGCTTTGTTTTCAAGGAACCCTCGGGGTATTATTTTTTTGCAATATTTTGAATATTAAACATTTTGATTGCTCATGGAAAATATTTCTTTTAATATATCAAAACAAAGAAATACAACATTTTTGATTTAAATATTACAAAGAAAAAAGGTAAATGACATCCTATGGATCCCTATTAGCTCGGGATGCTGGAAGACGAGAAGTGCACAACTTCTTGATCTCTCTCTCATAGGCAGCCTCCATATCGGCTTTCTCCTTTGCAAGTCGATCATATTTCCTCTTCCAGAATTTGGATGACTGAGGAAGCAGAGAAGTCCAAGTGTCGTTCGGATCGTCGATCACTCGGTGCTCGAGAAATTCAATCATAGCATCCTTCTCCTTGAGCTGCTGCAGCAATTCCTCTCTCTCGCGGATCCAGGCACGCGAAAGGTCTTCTTCTCTCAACTCCTCTACACGTTGGGTAGGGAGGGTTGAAGGCCCAGCCACATCCAACAGTGTAGGTCTTGGATGATCATACGGCATCAAGTAGGTAGCAGCCCTCTGTCTGACCCAAGAGGTGTATGGCTCCAAAGCAATGCAGTTCTTTGGACCCAACTCGTTCCTACTCTTCTTGTGAATACTGCGCCAAGCACGGACAAATCTGGCTTTCAGGCCTTGGGGATCTTTACCCTCCTGAAAGAACACACCCTCTAACAGAATGTTATTAGGTTTATCCTTTAGGGGGAACCCAAGCTGACGACGTGCAAGCGTAGGATTGTAGGTAATCCCACCACATGTACCAAGAAGAGGCACATTAGGGAATTCACCACAATAATCGATGATCTGAACGGTATCATACACGCGATCATACCAGGTGATATCATCATTGGTGAGAGACATGAGTCTCTGAGACCACCGTAGACATCCCTTGTTCTCCTTGAAAGCAACTGTCTGCGGCAAGTGCGAAATAAACCACTTGTACAGCAGGGGTAAACAGCAGACAATGACTCCTCCATTCTTCATATTCCTCAGGTGCAAGGAGACATATGCATCACCCAACAAGGTCGGAACTGGATTAAGGTCGGAAAAGATCCTAATGGCGTTCATGTCCACGAACTTGTCGAAGTTGGGAAACAGCACCAATCCATAGATGAGCAGCACGAATAGAGCCTCAAAGGCATCCTCACTCATGGCCTTCCCATAAAAGGTAGCTTGGGCAATGAGGAACTCGGAAGGAAAACCCTGAATTCCGCCTTTGGTAGTCAGATTAGCTCTAATCAGATCTTCATCTATATGCAACAAGCTGGAAATCTCTCGAGCAGATGGAATACTCTCTAGGCCACTGAACGGCACTTGATCCAGAATCGGAATCCCAATAAGATGAGAGTATTCTTCCAAAGTTGGCAGCAACTGGAAGTCCGGAAATAAGAAGCAATGATGCAACGGATCGTAGAACTGAGCCAGAGTACTCATCAATCCCTCATCCACTTGAGTAGTCAACAGCGGCAGAAGCTTCCCATAGCGAGCTTTGAAACCCAAGGGATCTAATACATATGATGTCAGATTCCTTAACTCTTTTACATCGGGCTGTTTGAAGCTGTACTTCTTTGTATACCTCTTCGGTCTTTCCATGTCTGAAAATTTTGCAAATAACCCTTTAAGTTCCTTGAAAATTTTCTTTTTTTTTTTTTTGATGACATGAATGCGGATGAATGCGTGAATGTATGAATGCAACAAACACACTCAAGGATCAAACAAAGCACACCAAACAAAGGTCGTGGGAAAGCTCTATGTATCCCTAATATCAATCATCCATTTTGGTGGATTTAGGTTTTCACCTTATCGACACCCAAGTTCCATTGATATTAACGGTACATGAACCGGTTCAAACATTCTTAATATCAACCAGCCGCTTTGATGGATTTTAGGTTTTACACCTGATCCGGGATCCATTGATATTAACAATGTTTGAACGACTCAACCACGAATCACGGGTTTGTTGAGAGTCACGAGCATGGAGTCTCGGTTAAGAACCACCCAAAGGGAGTGTACTAGGGTTTAAACCTGCCAGACATGTTCTATCAGAGGTTCCCATAATCATCGTTCCATCTTTCGAATATTATCGGAGGAACGAATACTCGTATTCCAAGAATATTCTCAAGAGAAACTCTTATGAGTGTAGTATCGCGTAACAATCGTATCAGAACTGACATCTGAACGACCTCCGCACTACGGTCCTAAAAATAGGCCAAGATGGGTTTGGTAAACTAAGGTCCTTGGCTTCTGCGGAACATGATTGAAAGAATAATGCCTAACCACAAATAACTTGTGTGACATTATTAGTTCAACATGACCTCCACCAAGTGAATGGGCTCGCAAGTCAACTGGCTAAGGAATACTCCACACTAGTCAACAAGACTATGCCATTCTCCTATCCTAGAGTGCACTCAAGCTCGGGTATAGAACTCATCTCACAGATCACCAAAGCAAACAGCAAATGTATATCAAGCAATTCACACATTACAATCAATACAGTGATCCCAAATTGTACAAAAATATGTCAACTGACAAATAATAATATAGCACAACAAGGGTGAAAAGTAGGCAATACAACCAGAGACTCTGGGTTCGGTCCCCAGCAGAGTCGCCACTTTTCTGTAGCGGTGTATTCGTCGCTATATGATCTATCGATTAAACCATAAGCTAAGAGATACATTGAAATTTTCGAGTCGCCACCGCACTTTTATTTATCCAAAGGACTGGCTAAAAAGCGAACAAAAGCCTAAGAAGTTTTACACGTAGAAAACTAATAAAAAGATCAGAGAGTCTGGGTAAGGGGTAAATTACGCAATGGGAAGGTGTTAGGCACCCACTACGTCCTAGGTACTCCTAGGGAGCCCTTTTCACACTTGTTGTATTAAATTGTTATTTGTTATGACATATGTATTGTGCAAACATGATTGGGATGATGAGAAAAGAATATACAAGTTAGTTATTTTTGTGTTCGAACGGATGAACCCGCTGCCTACGTACCTTCCATCAAAGGTAAGGATCAAAACGCCGTAGTTCGGCTAAAAGATTTCCAAAAGTTGGTGGATTCAATTTTAAACACAAGCACTGAGGCTTTTCATTATCAATGGGAGAAAACTCGACCAAGAACAACATCCACCATGTGAGGATAGCTTCGACGCACTAGAGGGGTTAACCCTGTTTTCAGTACGGAAGTCTTACTGTCGACTCACTAAGGATATGCAAGATTTACATCAACCACAATGATAATTGAAACCTATGGCTAATGCATGAAAAGATTAACAATGGACAAAGCCAAAACAATTGAGTGAGTGAAGTTAATTGATTGTGATTATGAAATGAGTCAAAGTATGATTAAGATTGATTTGAAGAAGTATTATGAAATGGAGTTTGAAAAAAAAGTCAAGGACTTGAGTCCAGGTTTTTAATTTGAAAACATGAAGAAGTCTGCACAACACTTATGTCAGGTTTGAAAGTAAATGTGTGAAAAGGTTTAGGACATAATGAATGATGAATGGATGAGGATGGATAGTAAAACTTCTTAGAAGGTTCACTTCTTGAGATCATATGGGAGATGATTCAAGTGTGTCCTTTGGAATGCAATGGATAATAGAAAACAAACAAAGATGAAATCCAAAAGGCGGATATCGGATGCCAATCACTGGGCTTATACCAATCTCCTAAAACAGAATGGGATATCAGATGCCACTCAATGGACTTACACTAATCTCCACAGAAGAAAACAAGAAATGGGATATGAAATGTGGAAGTCAACTGCCAATCTGTCTGGACTTAGGTTAACCCCACACATATGATCATAGGAATACCAATGCCACATAGCAGGGACTTACAAGGATCCTCACATACAAGAACTATGCAACATGAGATGATGAGAAAGCAAAAGCCAACTTGCAGGGACTTACAATTGCAATTTCTCATACAATCAAACAAATCAAATTATGATCACAGGAAAACAGATGCCAACTTGCAGGGACTTATAGCTGTATCCTCACATACAAATCAAACAGATCAAATTATGATCATAGGAAAACAGATGCCAACTTGCAGGGACTTATAGCTGTATCCTCACATACAAATCAAACAGATCAAATTATGATCATAGGAAAACAGATGCCAACTTGCAGGGACTTATAACTGTATCCTCACATACACACAAAGCAATGACAGAAGATATGAGTGACCAAGGAGGTCTTGCACTCTATCCTTCCATATCACAGGAGCAAAGGCCAAAAGAGATGGACTTACAATTGTCCTCAATGGGCAAGCAACAATGATAGCATCACAAAAGCAAATGAGATGATCATGCACTAATGGCAATTGATGATGATAAACGCACAACATATAAGCAAACAGGTGCATGTGAAGCAATCAATCAATCAATGAATATCAAACAGCACACTCTATAGCCAAACAAGGAGGCTCACACAAGAGGGTTAGGCACTGAGGCCAACTGGAATAGGGTAAAGAGTTGCTCTTAACCTTGCCATTGAGAGGCTAAGGTGAAGCAGATGAAAAGAGATGAGGGGTGTGCCTCATTGCTTCTATCTCAGATCAGAGAGAGCATCAAAGAAAGTGTGGGAGTTCAGAAAGTAGGAACTCTCTCCACATTATTGACTCGATTAGATCTTGGGTTTTTATCTCAATGCTTCAACCATGTAATGGGAGCAAAGAGAGGACACACTGAATAGTGGGGGATAGATTACTTATCCCTACCTTCCACCAATTGCCTTACTTGAAGGACTTTTCCTGCTTGGGACAATTTTAAACACACACAGGCATTGCCTCTTAAGGAGGACTTCAGACAGTTTGCCCGGTCAAATAACAGACCGGGTCTCCAGACTACATGAAGAAGAAAGGTTTATACCTCAAAGCAAATGCTAAATAGCAAAGCAAGCAAGTTCAAAGAACTTAAGCAACTAAAGTACCTGAAAAAGTCAAACTTATTAGTAAACAAGTCAACAGTTCAAACCAAAAGAAATGGATAAACAACAGTCAACCATAAACAGAGATGCCAAGGCACAAAGCCAAACTCATATGAGTCACACCTACAAAACAAGGGTTAGCACAATATATAATCCAACTCAATCAAATTTGAATGATCTTTGAAGCATTGGTGCTTAACCTGAAACAATAGCTCAATTGTAAGCTTAAAAGACCACTAGGACTAGCCTAGGGTCAAGGATGAAAGAAAAAAAAGTCAAACAGCAAAGGAAAGTCAACCCAATTCATGTTCAAACATTTAAGAAGTAATCTCAATTGGATTCAAACTCAAATCATGCATCAATGTCATTTCATATGCAAAAGAGTGCAAAGCATGGCAAGAAAGAGCACAAATAGGTCAACAGCAAGACTTCATTCAAAAGTCAACCCAAACAATCTCAAAAATCATGAAATAAATCACATTCAATCCTAACATCTAGCATGGCAAGCATGTCAAATTTCATTGCATTTGGATGAGAGGAAGGCAGTCAATAAAAATCAAGAAGTCAAACCAAATTCAAGCATGCATAATGAAGGTCAACAAACATGGGTCAACTTCAAAAAATCATATCAAATTGAAAACAGAAGAGAAATGAATGAGATTAACACCAATGCAAAGCTCAAGATGTCTAGTTATCACATATGAAATTTCATGGTCATACAATAGGATTTGAGAATTTCACAAAAGATTTGGCAACATGTAGCACAAAAAGTCAACAAATGACTAAGCATGGAAGAAAATTCTCAAATAAATTGGAAACAGCATGGTAAATTCCAAGAAAATTCATACACAAACTAGACACGTGATAGATCATTTATGCAAAATTTCAAGTGATTTAGAGGCCAGGAGACATGTGAACAAAAATCAAGAAAATGCACATCATTGGTGTGACACAAATTGTCACACCCTAGTTCAAAAAATCATAACTAGCAAACCACAAATGATAAATGCACAATCTTTATACCAAAATGAAGATGAATGAGTCTATTTTCACCACAAAAAATTTCAAGCTCGTTGGATACAACATGAGTATTTCACAATAGGAATGGCACAAGGTATCAATTATGCATACATGTTAAGAAAATAAATATCAATTAAAATCCAGCCAATGGAAAATTAATTAAAAATCACAATCAAATACTAGACACTCTCATGGACATGATGCAAAAAAAATCAGAATTTTTGGAGTTGAAATGGATGAGAAATTAATTGTTGAAGTTGATGCACAAATTGATGAAACATGAAGCACATAGCATAGCAAGATGGTCAAACGTGGGGTCAACGGTGGCAAACTGGTAAATACCCGCCTCACTAATTGAACTGTGCGTTTTGGGCAAGGCAATTGAAATGTTTTGATTGGCTACTAGCCAATGGAACAGTGACGAGCCAATCAACTTCAAAGTTCTGGGTTCAACAAAACCCTAGGGTTTATGCAGTATTGTTTCTCAACATTTTCAAGCAAAATCATGGCAATCGAGCTTCCAACATAGCACACAAATAACATGGCATTGATGCGGTTCATGCAAAACAACAACAAACCAAAGGCATATGAGTTCTGGGAAAACAAAAACTGGAAACAAGCTGGGGTTTCAACAACAGCAGCATTCATCATCAACAATGTTCATCATTAATCAAAACTCGAATGGAATCAATCACACAGCATGGCAGTAATAATGTTCTTCATGCAAACACATCTTAAACCAACAAACCAAAACAAACTATGAGAAATTTTCTGGGCAGCTTAAGGTTTCAAAAATAACAGCAAGCATTCACCATTTTCATGAACTCGAAAATCCCAACATGCCCAGAACCATAAATTAATCATAGCAAAAGCATCAACAAACATCAAATAACAAGAATCCAACCATGGTTGTCACTGAATCAACAACAAATGAGCAAATCGATGGAAAATAGGTTTGGATGCAAAAATGTAAATTCAGATTTCTTGGCCATGACACAACCATTTTAAGCATGCTTTAGTTCATTAGAATCAGCTCAAGAAGATCTTTCATAAATATATCATGGCATGGCAAAGGATTGAGTTCGAATACTTACTTGGTTTTGAAGCAAAATGTGAAACAGGGCTGCTTTGATGGTTACAAGTGCAAACGGATGCAGGAAATGCTTGGTAGTGAAGGATGTTTGAAGAAAATGAGCTCAATGGTGTTTGGAAGCTTCCATAACTCAAGTTGCCATTGTAGATGCTTGGAGAAAACAGGGTCTGAAAATGAAGTTCCAGCTAAGATTTCACACTTGGAATGAGCTTGCAATGATGATGGATGATGAAGAGAACAAAAGAAAGCTCGAGGGTTTGGAGGATTTGACAGAAATTCCAAAAATGCAAAATGCAAGAGTGAGAGAATCAGAGTGTTTTTGGTCTGTGGCTGCTGCTTCTTAGGGTTGGAAATGTCAGAAAAGTTGCTTTTATTGGTCTGTTTAGAGTTGGTTTAGGGAATGGTAAGCTTGATTAGCTTTAATGAAATCACTTGCATTTTTGCTAAGTTGGAAATAAGTGAATGTGGAGGGTGTAGCATTGCACGGTTTTGGGCTTGGACAGGCTGCATACAGACTTTTGTTTTTGCTGTTTTACCTTTGCACATGAATTGCTAACTTGTACTCTCACTTATGAAGCCATTTGCCAAATTTTCAAATTATGCACCTTGGTCCAAAATGATGGTGTAATGGTGGTATGAACATGATTTAGGGCTTGGAGCAAGTTTCAAATATGATTCTAAACATTTCCCAATTGGCCAAATTAAGAAAAAGTCAAAGAATCAAAAAGTCAAAGTTTGGTCAAACTTGGTTTTTTTAATGAAATAGGTCCAAAAATGCCATTTTGATTGGCAAGGTTTTGGAAGGTGAAATTTATATTTTTGGAAAGGGGATGAAAAATGTGGTTTGTAGGAAAAAACCCCACCAAATTTGGCCTTATGGTTTGAGAGTTATGGCTCTTTGAAGTTCACAAATTTCTGAAATTGAATTGATCATATCTTGACAACCACACATGGGATTTGAGAGTTCTTGGACTTTTTGAAAATGGGAGAACAAGATCTTCAACTTTCAGGTTGGGCAAAAATTCATTTGAAGCTTGTATCATGATGTAAGTTGAGGATCAAGAAGTTTCCATTTTTGGCAGTTAAAATTACAGGTCCACTTTCTATTTTGGGAAATTTCTGATTTTACTTCAAATTCTTCCATGATGAGGTTTGACATGATAGATGAGGCTTATACAAGCATGAATGAGCTCCTTCAAACCAATTCTATCCATCAAATCATTGATTAAATCCACAGTTGACCAAGTTTGACTTTTCTAGGGTTTTGGATGACTGAAGCATTTCTGATGAATTCCAAACCCTAATTCCTTGAGAACTTGACTTCAAATGATGTCCCACGATGTATGAACTCTTGATTATTGATCATGGTGCCCAAATTCTGCAAGAATGGTCACCATCCATTGCTTTGACTGACTGTTGACTGATCTTGACCTAATTGCTGATGACTGCTTCAACTGCAAGCAACAAGGTTAAACTGACAATATTTTGTACTTTTTGGTTAGTAAACATATGAAAGGCAAAGATATACAAATGCAAAGTATGCTTGGTGATCAAGAAACAAACCACAAAGCAACCTACCCACTAGGAGGGGACAAAGGCATGCAATGATCCTTGAGGTTATGATATGAATGATATGGGCCATGAGGGATCTTAGGGCCCAAAATTGGGGTCTTACAAGTTCAGAAAGATGGAACTCTCTCCCCAAAGTATAGACTCTATGATCTTGGGCTTTACTCAACATGCATCAAACACAAGTAGTGTGAGCAATGTGAGTGACTCACAGAATAGTAGGAGATAGGCTACATATCTCTTTTGTCTACCAATTGCCTCATATGAGGTCTTTACCTGCTTGGGGACAAAGTTAAACAATCACAAACATCGCCTCTTAAGGAGGACTTCAGACAATTGCCTGGCTAAGTAACAAGCCAGGTCTTCCAGACTACATGGAGACAAGAGAGTCTACCTCAATGCAAATGCTATACAAGCAAAGAAATAGCTAGTTCTCAAGGAACTAAAGCGACTATGGTACATGAAATCAATCAAATATAATCAGTATCCAAGTCACAAAATCAAAACAAACAAGTTATGAACCAACAGACAACACAATCAAACATGTGCAAAGCACAAAGCTCAAAGCTCAAATGAGCTAAGCACCCTACAAAACAAACAAGTTAGTTTACAATAGTCAAATGAAACAACTCAATCAACTTGCATTAATTCCTTTAAAGCACTTTGCTTCTTAACCTGAAAAGTCAAAGTCAAACTCAAACATGAGAAGTAAGACCACTAGGACTAGCCTAGGGTCAAAAGGGGGGAAAATCTTAAAACAGCAAGTGAAACATGATCAAAACCAATATAATTCAATTAAGAAGAAAGTCTAATTGGTCTCATATCAAAACAATACACCAATTTCATTTCATGCACAATTTAGGTCAAAGTAAGCAAGTGTGAACCACATATGAGTAAACAGAATGATCACAAACAAACAAGTACCAAAACAGCTCAATAAATTCCACAAAAATTCCATTTTAAACAGAACACATTCAATGCACTGCATATCAAATTTCATAGCATTTGGACAAGTGGAAGTAGGGGAATTAAATCAGGAAGTCATGGTATGCAAAAATCAACCTAAACAAGGTCACAAATCATGTGTCAACTTCAATCAATTGTAAAACAGTGAAAACAAATTAGAAATGAATGGGACCAGGGCCAAAGTGAAGCTAAACATGTTAAGAAACAATCCACCAAATTTCATCTTCATTTGATAAGGGATGAGGATTTTACAAGATATGTAAGTGAACTACTCAAGAAAAACCCTAAAATGACTAAACAGCCAACAAAAATCCCAATCAAATAGGAAATGGATCACACAAATCCACAAAAAATCATGGTGAAACTAGACATACATATGATATTATATGCAAAAATTCAGAGCCATAGGCCTAGCATAGGTGTAGAAGATAAAATCAGGAACATGGCATAACATAGTGTGACACACATTGTCACACTCAAAAAGATCACATCATATCTCTCTAACCAGGAAATCAAAATGAGCAAACTATACATCAAAATCACCAGGAAAGAATCAAGAACAAGCATGTGAAATTTCATTCATTTTGGATAATGCATGATTATTTTATGAAGGAAATGGTAAAACATATGCACATATCATACATGTCCAAAGATCATTAGGCAAATTAAAAAATGCACCAAGCACAACTTTAATTACCATGCCTAAAAACAACTAGACAAAATTTGGAGATTATCAAAAAAAGTCCCATTCAATTTGGATTAGGGATGATTAAATTATGATTTTTAGAAGTTTTATTGAAATTGAAATAATTATTTAAGTTGTAAAATGAATTAAAGGAATTAAATAAATCTGCGGATGGCAGTTTCGGAATTACTTGAACCAGGACCAAAACGCTGTAGTTTAATCAAATTACATGGCGTCCCGTGATTGGCTCATTCGCGCGCCAAACCGGAATTCGAATTGGAAACGCAGGGCAACGGATCAAACGCATCTCATTTTCCAGAATTTCACATGTTCTTCATTGTTCTTCATTCCCAGAATTCGATATGAACAATTTTCAACCAAATCGAACAAATCATATATCGTTGTAACCGGCATTCAATGTAGATCACAAATATGGCCACGAAATTGTCCAGAAGTTAATATACACAAAGATCCAATCAAGAATAGTTATGACATGCAAACTTTGAATCAAGATATCTTGATGATTGGTAGATGGAATTGCACGATTCAAACATCAATCTACTCTATGTTCGATGATCTATCTAAACCACATGGAAATTGCAAGAATTAAAGAGTTTGAAAATTTACCTCTTGGATATGCAGCTCGCGATTCAGTGTTTGTTTTGCTTCGATTGATGAAAACAGATGGAGTATAATGCTCAAGAAGGTGTATGGCGATGATTTCTCAGCTCAGCAAGGCACGATCATGAAGAATTGTTCAACTGCCATTGAAGAGCTCAAGGTTGCACAGTGAGAATTGGCACGATTTCCTCTTCAATCTTGTTCAACAGATCTCCCAAATTACCTGCACATGAAGATTCAACAAAGAAATGGCACAAAGATTGATGGATTCTTGGTGAATTGATGAAGAAAGTGTATGTGAAAATTGTGAGATTTTTGAGAGGATTTGTGAGATTTTGGATTGGATCTGAAAAAATGATTGTTTTTTTCGTTTTCTGTTATGATTAGGCTTTTATACTATCACTTAACCCATGCCTTAATCAAGATTAACCAAAAATTGGATGATTAGCAAAATGAGCTTGTTATGGAAATTGGCCAATTTGCCCTTGGATAGCTTGAACCAATGGAACAGTGGTTTTTCTTTTGAAGCAAGTCATAAATCATATTTAGAAGCTATTCCAATTGGTTTCATGTGGAAATTCCATGTACTTTGAAATTTGGCCTTTTTCCCCACCAATTTTTTTAATGGTCCACTTAAAAAATGACCTTTTTATGTGAAGGCTTTTGATGAAATGTGATGATGGATTTGGATAGTACACATCAAATGTGGTTTGCTCAAAAAAGAATCAACCAAATTGGCCTAATGGTTTGAAAGATATGCCACTTTGAAATTCCAAAATTCTTGAAAATGATTTGATCATAACTTGCCAACCATAAATGGGAAATGAGTGTTCTTGGACTTTTTGGAAAGGCAAGAACAAGATCTTAAACTTTCATGTTGGACAAATTTTTATTTGAAGCTTGGTTCATGATGTAATTTTGAGGAGCATGACTTTCCATTTTGGGCAGGTGAAAATTACAGGTCATTTCCATTTTGGGAAACTTCTTGTCTGACCTTAAATCCTTCAACCTTGATCTTTGAAATGTTAAATGAAACTTGTATGGACATGAATGAGACCTTTCCAACCATCTCACACCTTCCAATCCCTGATTAAATGCACAGTTGACCACAGTTGACTTTGCTAGGGTTTTGGTTGACTGAGCCATGTTCTGATGAATTTCAAGCCTCTTTCTCTTGGAATCCTGATACCAAATGATGTCACAACTTATATGAATCCTTGATGAATGATCATGGTGCCCAAATTCTTCAAGAATGGTCACCATTCATTGCTCAATGAATGATTTGACTGTTTTGACCTAGTTTGCTTCATCTGCAAGAAACAAAGTTAGATGACAATATTTTTGTACTTTTGGTTAGTAAACAAATGGAAAGAAATGATATACAAATGCAACACATGCTTGGTGATCAAGAATCAAACTCATAAGATACCCACCCACTAGAAGGCAAGCAAAGGTGCACAATGATCCTTGAGGCAATGAATGATATGATATGTCATCATGAGGGATCCTAGGGCAAAAATTGGGGTCTTACAACAGCTGTATGATGGGTGGATATCCATTACCTGGAAGGTAACTTGGAAATCACTTGGTCCAATTTTGATTGGGAGATCAACTTCCCCAATCACAGTTTTACGTGACCCATCAAATGCTTTCACAACAACACCACTCTGCCTCATGCGAGGCCCTTGATATGACAACTTGGAGAGAGTGGATTTTGGCAATACATTTAGAGATGAGCCAGTGTCCACCAGCACGTTGAACATGGCATCAGATTTGCAATTCATAGATATATGTAGAGCCATGTTGTGGTCTCTTCCCTCCTCAGGGAGATCAGCGTCACAAAAACTCAAAGTGTTGCAAGCAGTGATGTTTGCAACTATACCATCAAATTATTCTACAGTGACATCATGATCAACATACGACAGATCCAAGACTTTCTGCAGAGCCTCCCTATGGGGTTCTGAATTCAACAGCAGAGATAATACGGAGATTTTGGATGGCGTTTGTAGAAGCTGGTCTACAACATTGTACTCACTCTTTTTGATGAGCCTCAGCATCTCATCAGATTCTTCATTCACAATGCCACTAGGGCCAACTGAAGAAGCAGTAGTCTTTTGTACAGAGGAGGAGGGTTTGGCAACATCAAGTGCCGGATTCTGAATATTCACAGCTGTCCCAACCGGACGCTCAACAGTATCAGAAGCCACAGGAGCCTTGGGAGGTGCAGAAAACACGCGACCACTACGGGTCAACCCGCTCACATCAGCAATGTTGGTTACAGACGTTGAAGACAAAGGCACTTCTACCCCATCTTGCACAGCAACAGGATTGTATCTGAACGGCACAGCTCGGTCAGAAGAATAAGGCACAGGGCCTGCAGGCTTGATCACTAGAGACGGAGAAACTTTCGGCTTGCTGCTATCATAGCGAATAACAACAGGCTCGGGTAGCTTGAACACAGGGGATATAACATTAACCTCCGGTTCATCTTCATCAACATTGCGATTCTGCAGAATCTCAATGGTACCCTCATCCAGCAACTCTTGGAGTTCTCTGCGTACCTGGTTACAACCCAAACGGTTAACCGAACAAATACGGCACTTGTCGTGGTCATGCTCCATGTGGCTGTATTGACACAGCAACCGATGTAATTCGACCAAAGACTGTCTAATATGGCTTACATATTTGACTTTGTACTTCCCAGGGCATCCCTGGACCATATTCACAGATTTCCCATGCGCGGGCAATGGGTTCTTGGTAACATTCGGGCCTGAATCTTCAAAGCTCAGAATTCCACATCTCATAAGGTCTTGAACCTTAGTCTTCAGTGGGTAGCAATTTTCTATGTTATGACCCGGAGCCCCGGAATGATAAACGCAGTGTTGGTCTGGTTTATACCACCATTGAGGATTTGCAGGAATAGCGGGAGGATCCCTGGGAGAAACCAACTTCCTTTCTAACAAGGAAGGATAAAGCTCTGCGTATGACATAGGAATTGGATCGAAACCGATCTTCTTCCTATCATAACTCAAATTAGCTTGATTGGTTATGCTGCCACGAGGCTGGTAAGCCTGTTGCTGTGGACGCTGTTGTTGCTGATACTGAGGCTGTTGATATTGATGCTGAGAATTGTCTTTAAAGGCAGGTGCTATATGAGCCACCTGATGCTGATTGCTATTGCGCCGTGCTGGCTTCCTCTGAACAGAGGGTCTTCTAGGCTTAGCATGGGATTTCACAGCATGTGCCTCCCCATCTTTCTTCTTAAACTCCCCATACCGTTTAGAAGAAGAGCTCTCATCCTTTGCCAATCGTCCTTCACGGACACCTTCTTCAAGTCGCATCCCCATGTTCACCATCTCGGTGAAATCAGAGGGAGCACTTGCTACCATCCGCTCATAATAGAATGAGCTAAGAGTCTTCAGAAAGATCTTAGTCATTTTTTTCTCCTCTAGCGGTGGAGTAATCTGAGCAGCCAGCTCTCGCCACCTCTGGGCGTACTCCTTGAATGTCTCCTTGTCCTTCTGAGACATGGCCCTGAGCTGATCACGGTCAGGAGCCATATCAACGTTGTACTTATACTGCTTGACGAAGGCTTCGCCAAGATCATTGAAGGATCGAATATTAGCACTGTCCAAACTCATGTACCATCTGAGCGCAACACCGGACAGACTGTCTTGAAAATAATGGATCAGAAGCTGATCATTATCCGTTTGGGTAGAAATTTTCCTGGCGTACATGACCAGGTGAGCAAGAGGGTAGGTGTTCCCTTTATATTTTTCAAAGTCAGGCACTTTGAAATTGATCGGTATCTTAACACCTGGAACAAGGCACAACTCGGCAGCAGACTTGCCGAACAAATCTTTCCCTCTGAGGGTCTTCAACTCCTTTCTCAGCTCAAGGAATTGATCATTCATTGCTTCCATCTTCTCATTAACATCCGGGCCCTCAGACGGCTCGGAATGATAGATGGTGTCGTCTACCCTCGGCATGGTATGCACGACAGTAGGAGCAGCAACAGGGACCGGGCTAGATGTCGGCATATGAGCAAAGGTTGGGGCAGGAATATCAGGCATGAAACCCGGAGGCATTCCCCAAGGGAACCCGGATGGCATAGCATGAGACGCGAAATGAGCGCTGGCGGCTGGCACAGTCGGAACAGCGACCTCTGAAATAACAGTCCTCTGGATAGGAGTTGCAGGCGGTTGAGCAGGTTGATTCTGAGCGGCAAGAAGTTGCTCCATCAAAGCGCCAAGTCTGGCGACCTCTTCTTTCAATTCCCGGTTCTCTTGCTCTAGCTGATCCATTACTCTTGCAGAATTGGCTCGAGTATACTACCGGTGAGTCAGCTTGTCTTCAAAATAAATGAAGAGCACCGAGTTAGGACAAGAAGACCAGAAACAAGGTACCTGCTTATGCAACATGATGCATGTAATGCTTGTGCACATGCTTTGTTTTATTTTCAAGGAACCCTTAGGGTATTATTTTCAATTTTGAATTTTTAAACATTTTAACTTCATATGGAAAATATCTCATTCAATATAATCGAGACAAAGAAGTACAGCATTTTTGATCAAATTACAAAGAGGAAAGGAAAACAACATCCTATGGATCCCTAGAAGCTCGGGATGCTGGAAGACGAGAAACACACAGCTTCTTGATCTCTCTCTCATAGGCTGCTTCCATGTCTGCTTTTTCCTTTGCAAGTCGATCATACTTCCTCTTCCAGAATTTGGAAGACTGAGGGAGCAGAGAAGTCCAAGTATCATTGGGATCGTCGATCACCCGATGCTCGAGAAACTCAATCAGAGCGTCTTTCTCCTTAAGCTGCTGCAGCAGTTCTTCTCTTTCACGGATCCAAGCACGTGAAAGGTCTTCTTCTCTCAACCCCTCTACACGTTGGGTAGGGAGGGTTGAAGGCCCAACCACATCCAACGGTGTAGGTCTCGGATGATCATATGGCATAAGATATACAGAAGCTCTCTGTCTGACCCAGGAAGTGTAAGGCTCCAAAGCAATGCAATTCTTCGGACCCAATTCATTCCTACTCTTCTTGCAGATCTTGCGCCAAGCGCGGACAAATCTGGCTTTCAGGCCTTGGGGATCTTTACCCTCCTGAAAGAATACACCTTCTAACAGAATGTTATGAGGTTTATCCTTTAGGGGGAACCCAAGCTGGCGTCGTGCGAGAATGGGATTGTAGCTGATCCCACCACATGTACCAAGAAGAGGCACATTAGGGAATTCACCACAATAATTGATGATCTGCACAGTATCATACACGCGATCATACCAAGAGATATCATCATTAGTGAGAGACATGAGTCTCTGAGACCACCGTAGACATCCCTTGTTCTCCTTGAAGGCAAGAGTCTGCGGCAAGTGCGAAATAAACCACTTGTACAGCAAAGGCAGACAGCACACAATAACTCCTCCACCCTTTGCATTTCTCAGATGCAAAGAGAAATAGGCATCACCCAACAGAGTCGGAACGGGATTAAGAACTGAGAAGATCCTAATGGCGTTCACATCCACAAATTTGTCGATGTTGGGGAACAATACCAATCCATAGATGAGCAGCACAAATAAAGCCTCAAAGGCATCCTCACTCATGGCCTTCCCATACACGGTAGCTTGAGCGACGAGGAACTCGGAAGGAAGACCCTGAATTCCACCTTTGGTAGTCAGATTAGCTTTAATCAAAGCTTCATCTATGTGCAACAAGTATGCAATCTCTCGAGCAGTCGGAATACTCTCTAGGCCACTGAACGGCACCTGATCCAGAATAGGAATCCCAATAAGGTGAGAATACTCCTCCAAGGTAGGCAGCAACTGGAAGTCCGGAAAAGAGAAGCAGTGATACAGAGGATCATAAAACTGAGCCAAAGTACTCATCAATCCCTCATCCACCTGAGTAGTCAACAGAGGCAGAAGCTTCCCATAACGAGCTTTGAAACCCAAGGGATCTAATACATAAGATGTCAGATTCCTTAACTCTTTCACATCGGGCTGTCTAAAGCTGTACTTCTTTGTATGCCTTTTTGGTCTTTCCATGTCTGAAAATTTTGCAAATAAACCCTTTAAGTTCCTTGAATTTTTTTTTTTTGATGACATGAATGCAGATGAATGCATGAATGCAACAATCACACTCAAGGATCAAGCAAGTCACACCAAACAAAGGTCATGGGAAAGCTCATTGTATCCCTAATATCAATCATCCATTTTGGTGGATTATGGTTTTCACCTTATCAACACCCAAGTTCCATTGATATTAACGGTACATGAACCGGCTCAATCATCCTTAATATCAATCATCCATTTTGGCGGATTATGGTTTACACCTTATCGACGCCCAAGTTCCATTGATATTAACAATGTTTTAACGACTCAACCATGAATCACGGGTTTGCTGAGAGTTGTAGCACCTCAAATTTGCACCTATCATTGTGCATACCATCTCATATTAGGTCATAGCATATCATAATCCATTGCATAGCATTTGCATTGTCCCTAGTTGCCTCAAGTGCAAGCAAGCAGAAATTAGGTCAAATTGATCAGGAGATCAGTCCACCAATCAAGCAAGGATGTTTCTCAAGGAATCAAAGCCCTAGGGTTGGTTTATCAAGTTCATATGGTCTAAGGATCATTTTGAAGTGATTTGGCCAAGGATTGGATGATTAAAGCTCAACAGTCAAGCTGAATTTCTTCAGAAACCCTAGAAAGTCAATTGTGGTCAACTGTCCCAAAGAAGGTCATTTGTCATTATAAATACTTATCTGGAAGAAGAAATCATTTCGTTCTTTTCTCGAATTAATCTTGGAAAGTCAGGCTGGGTTGGATGATCCTGGTTGATTACTGAAGAGTTGATTTGGTTGTGGAAATTTAATCGTGGTCGCATTGAGCCCATTCATTTCTTTTTGTTAAGCCCATAATTTTAGCCCATTAACCATTTTCCAAATTTATCCATTTTCTAAACATCCATTCAATATCCACATTTGTCCATATTTCATCTTGATAGACCATTTTCAATAGCCCATTAACCATTTTCCAAATAATTCCATTTTATTATCCAAATCATAATCCATAATCCATTTAGTTTGATTTTAACACAATCCAATTTAACCATGATCCATTTTTTTTATATATCCATCTCTTTTATCTCACAAAATCCAATTAATCCATGTTAACCCATATCCATTTCTTTTATCTCACAAAATCCAATTAATCCATATTAAACAAGTTATCCATCTCTTTTATCTCACCATCTCTTTTATCCTTTTTTCTAATAAAACAAAAAGAACCAAGCTGTAGCTACAATGAAAACAAATGTGAGTCACGCGAGCTGCAAGCAAAATTGAAAACGCACAGCAAAAGAAGGTGGTAGCTCATTCACAAACCGACAAAACAACACAGTACAACACAGCAGCTGCATAGCCATAACCGCACAACAAATTCTGCACAAAAAAGAAAAACTCACAATCCAGTAACAATTCTAACAAACTTTTCCAGATTTTTCTCCAACCGTAACCTCCATCACCATTCAACCAATTCTTCTTCTCTAAACACAACCTGCAAAATTCAGAAAAAGGAACTTCCACAACTCCTCCATATTCAACCGAATATAACACCTTCAATCCTCCTCTCAACCAAAGATCCATAACCATTTCTTCCACGGAATTCCGATAAAAACCATTCGACCCCTTTCCAAAAAGCCTGTAACAGAAAAACAGTGAACCGGCAAAAAGCCTCGCGCCTCCACCGAAACACAACCGTAACAAGCTACTCTCCACCCTAACAAACACCGAACTCCACTAACATTCTCAACAATCTCTCAAATCTCTGAACCTCTCTCCCGAATTCCAGATTCATCTTCCAATCTTCAGCAACCGAAACCGTCATCTTCAATTCACGCCTCCACTGAAACCATATCGAATCACGATTCAGGACGACAGAACAGAAGCAGAACGGAGGAGAAGAAGAATCGAGAAATCAGAGGAAAGAGAGGAGCGTACCAATTCTCATCAAGGTGCCATTCATCATCTTCAATCCCTGGTTGAACCACACCAATTCCACAAATCGGAAAAGACTGAGCAAATCACGAGAAAACAAATCGTAGCAGAAGAGAGAGGGAGCAAAATCGAAGGTTCGCCGGTGGATTCGTCGCCGTCATCGCCGGATTGTGCTTTAACATCTCTCTGTGGTTGAGTGGAGGAGGTCGCCTTCGGTTATGGATAAGAGAGTTTAACGCGAAGTTGGTTTGGGGAGCATTTGCCGTTTCAGTTCATCGTCGCCGACGACTTAGGCCGACGTGGTAAGGTCTTTGCCGCTGCGACCTAGTTCCTTTTCTTTTTTTTGTTGGACCATCAGCATAAGACAAGCAGGAGAACGGAGTCTCCGTTTTGATCCTCCCTGTGCCAACCATCGGATTTGGGCCTTTAGCCTCAGAGTGAGCCCAAAGCGAACTCTGGTTCGCTCACCCCCTCACGTATGGGCTTATACGCCCAATCCAAGCCTACACCCCCATTCAAGGCCTATATTCAATTACAGGTTTTTCTTTTTGTTATGGTTTGCTGATTGTTTTTTCTATTAGTAGATTAATTAGAAATTCTAGGAATTTTAGAAATCGATTAGTTTAGGAAATTAGGTTTATTAGAAATAATAGGTTAATTAGATTTAGATAGATTTTTTTTTTGAAATATTAACTTTGATTAAAATTTGGATTAAAAGATACGTCAATTAGTGTAGTAGACTTTTAGAAATATTAGAATTAATTGATATTAGCTTAATGTTGAAATTCTAGATAATTAGGATTCTTAGTTTAGTTAGAAATATTAGAATAGTATAGAATCTAATTGACTTTAAGTAGAACTTACTCTCGTAAATAGAAATTTAATTCAATATTATTCCCTAACTGTGAAATGACCATTCTACCCCTAGGCTTAGAAATAATTCAATCTTGCATGCTCCCTTAATTTTAGGACATGTTAGTACTTGATTAAATGAGTCTCATATGGAGTATCAGCTTCTGTCCTGGATTTTTTCCCTCTTTTGACCCTAGGCCTTGTCCTAGTGGTCTGTGCTCTCACATTTGAGTTTTGTTTCAGGTTAGAAGCACATGTGCTTAAGCTTGATGATGATTATCCAATGGGAATTGACTGTTTGTTTGTGTATGACTAATTTGAATTTGTTTTGTAGGGTTGACCTTTGAGTATGAGCTTATGGCTTGCACCTTCGTGCATTGTGATTATGTCTGATTGTACAACTTAACTATTGACTTCTGCTGTTTACTGTTGTTTGTCTGTGTACTGATCTGTTTGACTATTTCAGGTACCCTTAGTTGCTTAAGTTCTTTGAACTTGCTTTGCTTTGCTATTTAGCAACTTGCTTGAGGTATAATTCCTTTTTCTTCATGTAGTCTGGAAGACCTGGCCTGTTACTTGGCCAGGCAACTGTCTGAAGTCCTCCTTAAGAGGCAATGCTTGTGTATGCTTAATTTGTCCCTGTACATATTGAAAGTCCTTCAAAAAAGGCAATTGGTGGAAGGTAGGGATATGCAATCTATCCCCCACTACTCTTGTTGTGTCATCCCTCTGCTCACACTGCCGTGTGTTGATGCATTGGGATACAAACCCAAGATCTTGTACAAAGTGTACAGTGTCAGAGTCTTCGAGTATAGAAGGGTTCCCACTTTCTGGACCCATGCTCATTTGTCTATTAGCTCTCCCTGGCCAGGGATAAGAGCTGTGAGGTCTCACCCTCATTTCATCCTTTCATCTGCTTCACCTTAGCCTCTCAATGGCAAGGTTAAGAGCACCCTGACCCTATTCCAGTTGGCCTAGTGCCTAACCTTTGTTTGAGCCTCTTGTATGCATATAGAGTGTGCTTCCTGTGATTGTTTGTTTGCTTTGCCTCTTTAGGTTTAGCTTGGACTTGCCCTCGTGCAAGATAGGTTGTGCCTGACTTGCTTCCTGTGCAAGTCAGGTTTGTGTGGCTTACTTCCTGTGTGAGCCATGCTTAGAGTTGTTTGGCCGAACTACGGCAACTCTGATTCTCATATTCAGATGAGATACGTAGGCACGAGATGCGATGTCTTGCCGAGTTTGACTAACCACTAACACTAACTCTTTTCTCTCACCCCTGTGTGATCGAGATCTCTTCTTTTCTCTCGCCCTCGTTGCGATTGAGACCTTCCCTTTCTCTTGCCCTAGTTGCAATCGAGACCCTGCTTTTTCCTGTGTCTGTCTAGGATAGGTTGGCCCTTGTGCCATTTAGCTAGAAACCTTAACTTAGGGTTGACTTTGCATGACAACATCTAGGCTCGAGTCGTAGTCTCCCTAGAGTTGTGTCTCCCTCTGTTATCTGGTTAGGCTAGATCCTTTATCCCTGCGTAGGGGAACTACATCGCCCTGATCTTCACACCAGATGAAGTATGTAGGCAGGAGATTGAGCTGATCTCTCCGGGCGCCCTTTTCCTTTATCGCCCTTTTCCTTTATCGCCCTTTTCCTTTATCGCCCTTTTCCTTTATCGCCCTTTTTCTTTTTCAACCCTTTGTGTCTTAACCACCCTTGTGTGTGTTCTGGTTGGAGTCCGACATAAGTCCAGCGATTGGCAGTTGGTTTCCTGTGCGTGTTTGTTGGTTCGGATGTCAATGTAAGTCCAGCGATTGGCATTTGGGCTCCACGTTTGCCTCTTTGCGTGTGTTTAGGTTCGGATGCTGACATAAGTCCAGTGATTGGCAGTCGGGCTCCCCGTTTGCCTGTGTCTTGTTTGTTTGTGCGCGTGTCAGCCGAGCTACGAATGCTCTGATTCTTCTCTCGTCCGAGAAGATACGTATGCATAGGATGCGATATCCTAGCGAGCATGTGTCGTTCCCCCGGTCCGAACTACTTCGACTCTGATGTCTATGCCTGATAGACTAAGTAGGCCCAGGATACGATATCCTGCCGAGTCAGTTTCAGTCAGTCTCTTTCGTTTCTCTCAGCCAGTGTGTGTGTGTTTGAGCAGTGTTTAGCAACCAATATTTCCTTCCTAGTGTGCGTGGATCCCGTAGAGTACTACGGATGCGTAGGGTGCCTAACACCTTCCCTTCGCATAACCGACTCCCGAACCCATCCTCTTTGGTCGCGAGACCATGTTCTTTCATAGGTTTACTTCGAGCGTTTCCTTTCCCTCTTTTGGGATAAATAACGCACGGTGGCGGCTCTGTTGTTTCTTTCTTTTCCCGCCGGTTTTTCGCGCGATGCGACAGCTGGCGACTCTGCTGGGGATATAGAGAAGTTGACCTATGCTGGTCCATCTTCCCTGAGCGAGTCTCTCCTAGCGCTCTCTAGGATTAGGGTTTTGGTTGCTTTATTGTTGTTTGTATTTATTGCATTCATTGTATATATGTACATTTATTGATTGCATTGATTGTGTGCATTATGTTTGCATTTATTCATTATTCATTCTGCCTGGCTGGTTGTCTGTTTTTCTTTGTGGGGTGGGAGTCCGTGAGATGAGTTCTATACCCGGACTCGAGTGCACTCTAGGATAGGAGAATGGCATAGTCTTGTTGACTGGTGTGGAGTATTCCTTAGCCAGTTGACTTGCGAGTCCATTCACTTGGTGGAGGTCATGTTGGATTAATAATGTCACACAAGTTATTTGTGGTTAGGCATTATTCTTTCAATCATGTGCCGCAGAAGCCAAGGACCTTAGTTTACCAAGCCCATCTTGGCCTATTTTTAGGACCGTAGTGCGGAGGTCGTTCAGATGTCAGTTCTGATACGATTGTTACGCGATACTACACTCATAAGAGTTTCTCTTGAGAATATTCTTGGAATACGAGTATTCGTTCCTCCGATAATATTCGAAAGATGGAACGATGATTATGGGAACCTCTGATAGAACATGTCTGGCAGGTCTAAACCCTAGTACACTCCCTTTGGGTGGTTCTTAACCGAGACTCCATGCTCGTGACTCTCAACAAACCCATGATTCGTGGTTGAGTCGTTCAAACATTGTTAATATCAATGGATCCCGGATCAGGTGTAAAACCTAAATCCACCAAAGCGGCTGGTTGATATTAAGGATGTTAGAGCCGGTTCATGTACCGTTAATATCAATGGAACTTGGGTGTCGATAAGGTGAAAACCTAAATCCACCAAAATGGATGATTGATATTAGGGATACAATGAGCTTTCCCACGACCTTTGTTTGGCGTGCTTTGCTTGATCCTTGAGTGTGTTTGTTGCATTTATGCATTCATGCATTCATCTGCATCCATATCATCAGAAAAAAAAAGAAAATTTTCAAGGAACTCAAAGGAGTTTATTTGCAAAAAATTTCAAAACATGAAAAAACCGGGAAAATTTTTTCACCTGATATATCTGATGAGATGTTCTCATATATGATCAAAATGCTAAATATTTCAAAGTTTGCAAATAAAACCCTCGAGTTCCTTTGAAATAAAAAACAAGCATATGCATAAACACTTCATGCATCATTTGCATCAGCAGGTTCTGTTCCGGTCTCCCGTCCTATGGTCTGACCCTGCGATCTTCATTTATTTTGAAGACGCATTTTGCCGGTACTATACCAGAGCCATCTCTACCGGATTGATGGATCATCCTGAGCAAGAGAATTGTGAACTCGGAGAGATATTTGCCAGACTTTGTACTGTTGATGGATTTATTCCTGGTTAACCGATCCCGGGCTGGCATTGACTACTGTTCTGGGGCATGCAATGAGCAAGGTCTGTTCAAGAGTGGAGGATTCATCCATGACGATCAACTTGAAGAAGAGGATGCTGCTATCTTGGAAGAGGACGCAGAGGACTTGAACAATTTCATCATTCCTGGTGGTGTCTGCCGCAATTGGGTCACTGTGGGCATTCCTACAGTTGTTTTTAAGTCAGAGTAACAATCACTTTGTTTAAAAACCCTTCTCCCATGCCAAAAGGAGAAGTGATGGCATTGTTGGCAACATTTTGTGCAATGATATTTTCATTCAAATAAATTCATGTTAAAACATTTGTTTTTCCATTTGTTTTCCCTTTTCGCTTTTTGCATGAAATTGGTGATCACAAAAAACCTTTAAAAACAAGAATAAAAACAATCTTTTCATCTGCATAACGATTGTCTTGTTTGTTTTTCAAAAAGCTTTTCATATCAAAATCATTATGCAGGTTGTTTCTCAAACCCATTGAACATAGTGATCGGACGTCATCTCCCAATTTTGAATTCCCTGTATTCGAAGCGGACAAAGATGATGTTGAAGGGATTCCTGACGAGATTTCCCGACTTCTTGAGCAAGAAAAGAAGATCACACTCAGCTGCATCTCGAGAATCAGCAGAACAGCCAACTGGGGCATCAAAAAAAAAAAAAATCAAAATCAAAAAAAAAAAAGAGGAGAGTAAAAAAGAAAAAAGAAGGAGGAGAGTGCAAAACCAAATCAAAAGAAATCAAAAGAAATCAAAATCAAAAGAAAGAAAAAGAAAGAAAGAAACAAAAAAATAGCACCCTCAAAGTCCCAAGTTGGCTGATGCTGAATTCGATCGAAAAGAAGAGATCAACTGCCATGTGTCATGGTCAGTCATATCAGCAGAGAGTGATGAAAGCATTCAACAAGAAGGTCAAGCCTCGTGTGTTCCGAGAAGGTGACCTTGTGCTCAAGAAAGTCTTGTCTTTCGTTCCCGATTCCAGGGGCAAGTGAACCCCAAGCTATGAAAGTCCATGTGTTGTCAAGAGAGCCTTTTCAGGCAGTGCTTTAACACTTACAGCAATGGATGAAGAAGTTCACTCGTCCTGTGAATTCCCGATGCAGTCAAGAAATACTTCGCCTAAAACAAAGAAAAAAGCAAAAGCTCGCTAAGTCGAACACCCAAAGGGAGACTTAGGCAAAAAGGAGCGTCTCGGTGGATTGAAAACCCGAAAGGGCGATCCAGGCAAAAGTTAGAGACATTGAAAAAAAAGAATTTGCATCCCGCTAGATTGAACACCTCACACTGGGGCAATCTAGGCAAAAATTAGGGATTTGGCAAGTAACTGCATCTTGACAAGACTGTGCTGTACATCTGTCATCCGTCAGGGATTCTCGATTCGTCATCGACTGAAGCTTTGAATACATCGAAAATTCAGAATGGTAGAGGAAAGGTCATTATGTTCAATGTAGCCCTCTCCAATATATATCACCGATTTCAAACTTGTACAGATCCATGGAGTCTCGCCCTTTGCAGACTACCATTCCATTACATTAATTTGAGCTTTTATCCAATTGTTTGCACTCTTATTTGTTTTAACTCAACAAATGTTTTGCATGTTTTAAATGATAAAGTATCATTGTTTTCAAAATAAATAAATTTTTCAAAAAAATTGTTCTTAAACAAAGTGAACATTCGCAATGATGGAAAGATACTTAGGAGACCCGCAGTGCTCTCCCGAGGGTGGTATGATTACCAACAGGTAAGACAATTGTTCGTATCTCGAGCATGGCTGTATCTTTGTCCTGCAGAACCTCGTATGGTCTCTCCTCAGTGAAGTTGCCCGATGCAGTGTCGTTTGAAGTTGTTCACCTTCATGTTACCGGCAGTACAGATTCTTCCTCCAAATCCCTGTTAGCACCTATTGTGGGGCATCCTCAGTAGAGTGCTGTTTGAGCCCTACCGTGGGGCATCCCCAGCAAGTTTGCTGTTTCAGACATTATTGTGGGGCAGCTCCCCTAGCAGAGTGTTTATTAGGGACTTCAGCTTTCCTCTCTCCAACAGAGTAATCTTCCTCTCTCCCCCAGCCTGGGTGTTTTTCTTTGAAGATGCAGTATTTGGAGGATCGACATCCCCATAATCCGGCATTCCCTCAGATGGATCCCTCAGCGGAGTTGTTGGCATGATGAGCTCTCTCAATGCCTTTGTATTTCTCATCAGAAACTTGGTTGCTTTTTGGTATCCCTGATTTCCAACACAAGTTGTTGTGGCGCGTCCGCCCGTATGTTGAACTCTTTTCTCCGGTTGTGACCGACGATCCCTCCGGAAGCCTCTGGTGGCCTTCCTCCCCTGCAGGATAAGTGTTCCCTGATATCCCAGTCCCCAGTGGATTTTCTTTGCTCTCTGGTGACTTTGGTTTTCTCTCCGGATGGTTGATTCCTAGACCTGCGGGTTGAGCATGTCTGTTTGTCAACATTCATCATACATTCATCATGCATAATACATACATGCATAATCATAGCATTCAGGTACTCATGTTGCAGCTGTTGCCGGGTATCTGTTGATTGTTACCTCCTGCTATTCGGTAATACAAATCTCTCTAGTAGATTTTCCTCAAACAGATATGGGTGTGTCTGATCTCTCCATGTAGAGTCTACCCTTAAGCAGAAAGTGTCTATCCTTTCCTTCCATTCCCCCACTGAGATACGTCCTCGTGGATGACGGTTGCTTCCGTTCCCTCCCAACACATTGGGATGGGTTTTCCCTATTGAGTTCTTTCCTCATTAGGATGAGTCTTGTTTCAGTCTGCCTTTTTTGGATCGATCCTGAATTGGCTGTCTTTTGTGCCTCCCTGGGGCATAAATCCATCTTATCCTCAGCGGAATCTTCGTTGGCTTCTACCTACGAACCGGTAGCTGTAAGTCCTTTCTTTACGGTCTTCTACCCACTACCCGGTAGTTGTGAATCCTTTTTTCTCACTCTGTCTCAGCAGATCGTTTGGTGGCCTCTACCTACGAACCGGTAGTTGTAAGTCCTATCTTTGTGGTTTTCTACCCACTAGCTGGTAGTTGTAAAATCCCACATTCTTCCCCTTGTTGGAGTTAACCCTTTTGTGCTCATCCCGATGATGACTGGTTACTTTCCCGTGGTTTTCTGCCTACAAACCGGTAGATGTAATCCCCTCTTTGTGGTATTAATGGTCTTGTCCCCTTTGGATACTTGCCTTGATCAAGCAGTATTGTCCCCATTGGGTCTTCACTTTCTTTTTGGATACTTGCTCCAAGTTAGCAACTTTATCCTCACCTGATTGGTCATCTTTTGCATACCTAATCTGGTACCCAGAGGCCTTTCTTTTCGGTCGATTACTCATTTAACAACCTACAACCCGGTTATGGATAATCTTCCATGCGAGTGTATTATCTACGTTTTGACGGCTATAGATAATATGTCTCATGCGCTCTTGGGTCGAAGTCGTCCTCCCCAGCAGAGTAAGATTCGTATTCCTTGTGGAATCGAATGTCCATCCTTTAACAAGACTGCTTTTCTAGCCCTCTTCAGGATGTTAAGTGTTTGAAACACAAACCAATTCACGCTTTGGCACTCAGGCCAACTTTGCCGGTATTCATACCGAAGGAGTTTCCGACGTTCAGGTCGATGTACTCATGGCACTCAGGCCAATTTTCCGGTATTCAGACCGAAGAAGTTTCCGACGATCAGGTCGATGTACTTATGTTTTTCCGGTATTCAGACCGAAGAAGTTTCCGACGATCAGGTCGATGTACTTATGGCATTCAAACCAATTCACGCTTTGGTCGGTCACCCGTTTCATACCTACAACCCGGTATCCTTGGTGTTCCTTCCTGTTTGCTCGCTGTCGTGACCTTGATCCCCGAGTGGAGCGGGTTTCATGAAATATTTCTCCAGCAGAGTTCATCCCACCAGTGGATTGGACAGGTTTCAGTAGCAGGTCGATACCTGCATCCCCAGCTGAGTTGTTTCTGCTTGTATGGTATGGGTCGTCCCCGGCAGAGTAACAGATATCCCCCGAAGCAGAGTTCATTCTATCTGAGGTTGGTATGAGCCTTATCCCCAGAGAATTGCCTGTTTTAGCTTCCCCAACGGAGTTTTTTTTTTTTATTTCCCCAAGCGGAATTTGTGTGGATTGATTGGGCTATCCCCAGCAGTTTACCGTTGTTTTCCCTTAGCAGAGTTGCTTTATTACTCCCCAGCGCGTTGCTTTGCCTTCCCCTAGTGGATTTGTGTTGACGGCTCCCCAGCAGTCGTGTGGTTTCCCCCAGTGGATTTATCTTGAAGATTCCTCAGCACAGTCGACCTGTGTATCTCTCCCCGCAGAGTTCTTATCATATTGCATTGCATATAGTAAATCATTGCATCCTCAAAACTGCGTAGCATTTCCATTCCGGATGGAGCATTACGCCATAGAAAAATTCAAACATATGCATTCATGTGTTCGAAACCACATCAGACTGTATCCCCCGGCAGAAGCGGATCTTTTTTGTTCAACATCAGCACCAAGTCAGCTACAGTTGCTTCGACAGCATTCAGATTTGATTATCCCCACAGAGGTTTGTTTCCTCACCCGATGGTGACAGAGTTTTGTTTCCTCACCCGATGGTGACAGATAGTCTGTTTCTCCCCAGTGAGACCCCCAGCAAGTGTTCAGCCTTGCCTCGACATATTTCAGATATTGTTCTTTGTGATACCAATAAGTGTCATGTCAAACACCCGCGTGTGTCTTCTTTGTCTTGGTGTCGGTAAACATCATCTTTCGGTGTCGGTAAACATCGAGTCTCACCCAGTCATCGGTAAATGTCTGGTCATTTTTTGGTGTCGGTAAACGCCATTGTTTCGGTGTCGGTAAACATCGAGTCTCACCCAGTCATCGGTAAATGTCTGGTCATTTTTTGGTGTCGGTAAACGCCATTGTTTCGGTGTCGGTAAACATCGAGTCTCACCCCAGTCATCGGTAAATGTCTGGTCATTCTTTTTTGATGTCGGTAAACATCATCTTTCGGTGTCGGTAAACATCGAGTCTCACCCCAGTCATCGGTAAATGTCTGGTCATTCTTTTTTGATGTCGGTAAACATCATCTTTCGGTGTCGGTAAACATCGAGTCTCACCCCAGTCATCGGTAAATGTCTGGTCATTCTTTTTTGATGTCGGTAAACATCATCTTTCGGTGTCGGTAAACATCGAGTCTCACCCAGTCATCGGTAAATGTCTGGTCATTTTTTGGTGTCGGTAAACGCCATTGTTTCGGTGTCGGTAAACATCGAGTCTTCCTTTCAGTCATCGGTAAATGTCTGATAAATCCCCAGCTAGAAATCCCCAGTAGAGTCATCTGTAAATGTCCTACCCGGTTTTCAGTTGCAAATATTTGTTTGTTTTTCCCCAATAAATTTCTCATCCCAGTCATCGGTAAATGTCTGGTCATTCTTTTTGATGTCGGTAAACATCATCTTTCGATGTCGGTAAACATCGTGTCTCACCCAGTCATCAGTAAATGTCTGGTCATTCTTTGTTCTCTTGTTAATAAAATCAAAATCTCCAGAAGTCGTCGGTAAACGGTTTGTCTGGTATCACCACAAAGATTTTGTTCCTCCCCAAGCGGAGATGCCATCGATAAACGGCCCAGTTTTCTTCGATATCGGTAAATATCGAGTTCCCAGTTGCAGCAGCCGTCGGTAAATGGCCTTGATATCGGTAAATATCAAGTTTGCTTTGAAGCCACCATCGGTAAATGGTCTCGCTTCCTTTCAACATCATTTGTTTCCCAGCAACCATCGGTAAATGGTCGTGTTGAAGTTGATATCGGTAAATATCAAGTTCCAACCATCGGTAAATGGTTTCGTTTTTCAGAAGTTTGTTTTCCCCAGCCGCCATCGGTAAATGGTCGTGCTGAAGTTGATATCGGTAAATGTCAAGTTTCTAGCTCTTCAACTATCGGTAAATGGTTTTGATTTTCTGAAGCTGTCACGCAGTTTGTCATCGGTAAATGACGTGGTTTCTTTGTGTTTTATCCAGTCGGTGCAAATTTCTACGGTTCTTTTGTATTCAATCCCTGTTTACCCTGAAAGTCTGACAGCCATTGCTATCATCCGTTCGGGTTCCCAGCTGATTGAATAGGGGCAGCTGTAGCACCTCAAATTTGCACCTATCATTGTGCATACCATCTCATATTAGGTCATAGCATATCATAATCCATTGCATAGCATTTGCATTGTCCCCAGTTGCCTCAAGTGCAAGCAAGCAGAAATTAGGTCAAATTGATCAGGAGATCAGTCCACCAATCAAGCAAGGATGTTTCTCAAGGAATCAAAGCCCTAGGGTTGGTTTATCAAGTTCATATGGTCTAAGGATCATTTTGAAGTGATTTGGCCAAGGATTGGATGATTAAAGCTCAACAGTCAAGCTGAATTTCTTCAGAAACCCTAGAAAGTCAATTGTGGTCAACTGTCCCAAAGAAGGTCATTTGTCATTATAAATACTTATCTGGAAGAAGAAATCATTTCGTTCTTTTCTCGAATTAATCTTGGAAAGTCAGGCTGGGTTGGATGATCCTGGTTGATTACTGAAGAGTTGATTTGGTTGTGGAAATTTAATCGTGGTCGCATTGAGCCCATTCATTTCTTTTTGTTAAGCCCATAATTTTAGCCCATTAACCATTTTCCAAATTTATCCATTTTCTAAACATCCATTCAATATCCACATTTGTCCATATTTCATCTTGATAGACCATTTTCAATAGCCCATTAACCATTTTCCAAATAATTCCATTTTATTATCCAAATCATAATCCATAATCCATTTAGTTTGATTTTAACACAATCCAATTTAACCATGATCCATTTTTTTTATATATCCATCTCTTTTATCTCACAAAATCCAATTAATCCATGTTAACCCATATCCATTTCTTTTATCTCACAAAATCCAATTAATCCATATTAAACAAGTTATCCATCTCTTTTATCTCACCATCTCTTTTATCCTTTTTTCTAATAAAACAAAAAGAACCAAGCTGTAGCTACAATGAAAACAAATGTGAGTCACGCGAGCTGCAAGCAAAATTGAAAACGCACAGCAAAAGAAGGTGGTAGCTCATTCACAAACCGACAAAACAACACAGTACAACACAGCAGCTGCATAGCCATAACCGCACAACAAATTCTGCACAAAAAAGAAAAACTCACAATCCAGTAACAATTCTAACAAACTTTTCCAGATTTTTCTCCAACCGTAACCTCCATCACCATTCAACCAATTCTTCTTCTCTAAACACAACCTGCAAAATTCAGAAAAAGGAACTTCCACAACTCCTCCATATTCAACCGAATATAACACCTTCAATCCTCCTCTCAACCAAAGATCCATAACCATTTCTTCCACGGAATTCCGATAAAAACCATTCGACCCCTTTCCAAAAAGCCTGTAACAGAAAAACAGTGAACCGGCAAAAAGCCTCGCGCCTCCACCGAAACACAACCGTAACAAGCTACTCTCCACCCTAACAAACACCGAACTCCACTAACATTCTCAACAATCTCTCAAATCTCTGAACCTCTCTCCCGAATTCCAGATTCATCTTCCAATCTTCAGCAACCGAAACCGTCATCTTCAATTCACGCCTCCACTGAAACCATATCGAATCACGATTCAGGACGACAGAACAGAAGCAGAACGGAGGAGAAGAAGAATCGAGAAATCAGAGGAAAGAGAGGAGCGTACCGATTCTCATCAAGGTGCCATTCATCATCTTCAATCCCTGGTTGAACCACACCAATTCCACAAATCGGAAAAGACTGAGCAAATCACGAGAAAACAAATCGTAGCAGAAGAGAGAGGGAGCAAAATCGAAGGTTCGCCGGTGGATTCGTCGCCGTCATCGCCGGATTGTGCTTTAACATCTCTCTGTGGTTGAGTGGAGGAGGTCGCCTTCGGTTATGGATAAGAGAGTTTAACGCGAAGTTGGTTTGGGGAGCATTTGCCGTTTCAGTTCATCGTCGCCGACGACTTAGGCCGACGTGGTAAGGTCTTTGCCGCTGCGACCTAGTTCCTTTTCTTTTTTTTGTTGGACCATCAGCATAAGACAAGCAGGAGAACGGAGTCTCCGTTTTGATCCTCCCTGTGCCAACCATCGGATTTGGGCCTTTAGCCTCAGAGTGAGCCCAAAGCGAACTCTGGTTCGCTCACCCCCTCACGTATGGGCTTATACGCCCAATCCAAGCCTACACCCCCATTCAAGGCCTATATTCAATTACAGGTTTTTCTTTTTGTTATGGTTTGCTGATTGTTTTTTCTATTAGTAGATTAATTAGAAATTCTAGGAATTTTAGAAATCGATTAGTTTAGGAAATTAGGTTTATTAGAAATAATAGGTTAATTAGATTTAGATAGATTTTTTTTTGAAATATTAACTTTGATTAAAATTTGGATTAAAAGATACGTCAATTAGTGTAGTAGACTTTTAGAAATATTAGAATTAATTGATATTAGCTTAATGTTGAAATTCTAGATAATTAGGATTCTTAGTTTAGTTAGAAATATTAGAATAGTATAGAATCTAATTGACTTTAAGTAGAACTTACTCTCGTAAATAGAAATTTAATTCAATATTATTCCCTAACTGTGAAATGACCATTCTACCCCTAGGCTTAGAAATAATTCAATCTTGCATGCTCCCTTAATTTTAGGACATGTTAGTACTTGATTAAATGAGTCTCATATGGAGTATCAGCTTCTGTCCTGGATTTTTTCCCTCTTTTGACCCTAGGCCTTGTCCTAGTGGTCTGTGCTCTCACATTTGAGTTTTGTTTCAGGTTAGAAGCACATGTGCTTAAGCTTGATGATGATTATCCAATGGGAATTGACTGTTTGTTTGTGTATGACTAATTTGAATTTGTTTTGTAGGGTTGACCTTTGAGTATGAGCTTATGGCTTGCACCTTCGTGCATTGTGATTATGTCTGATTGTACAACTTAACTATTGACTTCTGCTGTTTACTGTTGTTTGTCTGTGTACTGATCTGTTTGACTATTTCAGGTACCCTTAGTTGCTTAAGTTCTTTGAACTTGCTTTGCTTTGCTATTTAGCAACTTGCTTGAGGTATAATTCCTTTTTCTTCATGTAGTCTGGAAGACCTGGCCTGTTACTTGGCCAGGCAACTGTCTGAAGTCCTCCTTAAGAGGCAATGCTTGTGTATGCTTAATTTGTCCCTGTACATATTGAAAGTCCTTCAAAAAAGGCAATTGGTGGAAGGTAGGGATATGCAATCTATCCCCCACTACTCTTGTTGTGTCATCCCTCTGCTCACACTGCCGTGTGTTGATGCATTGGGATACAAACCCAAGATCTTGTACAAAGTGTACAGTGTCAGAGTCTTCGAGTATAGAAGGGTTCCCACTTTCTGGACCCATGCTCATTTGTCTATTAGCTCTCCCTGGCCAGGGATAAGAGCTGTGAGGTCTCACCCTCATTTCATCCTTTCATCTGCTTCACCTTAGCCTCTCAATGGCAAGGTTAAGAGCACCCTGACCCTATTCCAGTTGGCCTAGTGCCTAACCTTTGTTTGAGCCTCTTGTATGCATATAGAGTGTGCTTCCTGTGATTGTTTGTTTGCTTTGCCTCTTTAGGTTTAGCTTGGACTTGCCCTCGTGCAAGATAGGTTGTGCCTGACTTGCTTCCTGTGCAAGTCAGGTTTGTGTGGCTTACTTCCTGTGTGAGCCATGCTTAGAGTTGTTTGGCCGAACTACGGCAACTCTGATTCTCATATTCAGATGAGATACGTAGGCACGAGATGCGATGTCTTGCCGAGTTTGACTAACCACTAACACTAACTCTTTTCTCTCACCCCTGTGTGATCGAGATCTCTTCTTTTCTCTCGCCCTCGTTGCGATTGAGACCTTCCCTTTCTCTTGCCCTAGTTGCAATCGAGACCCTGCTTTTTCCTGTGTCTGTCTAGGATAGGTTGGCCCTTGTGCCATTTAGCTAGAAACCTTAACTTAGGGTTGACTTTGCATGACAACATCTAGGCTCGAGTCGTAGTCTCCCTAGAGTTGTGTCTCCCTCTGTTATCTGGTTAGGCTAGATCCTTTATCCCTGCGTAGGGGAACTACATCGCCCTGATCTTCACACCAGATGAAGTATGTAGGCAGGAGATTGAGCTGATCTCTCCGGGCGCCCTTTTCCTTTATCGCCCTTTTCCTTTATCGCCCTTTTCCTTTATCGCCCTTTTCCTTTATCGCCCTTTTTCTTTTTCAACCCTTTGTGTCTTAACCACCCTTGTGTGTGTTCTGGTTGGAGTCCGACATAAGTCCAGCGATTGGCAGTTGGTTTCCTGTGCGTGTTTGTTGGTTCGGATGTCAATGTAAGTCCAGCGATTGGCATTTGGGCTCCATGTTTGCCTCTTTGCGTGTGTTTAGGTTCGGATGCTGACATAAGTCCAGTGATTGGCAGTCGGGCTCCCCGTTTGCCTGTGTCTTGTTTGTTTGTGCGCGTGTCAGCCGAGCTACGAATGCTCTGATTCTTCTCTCGTCCGAGAAGATACGTATGCATAGGATGCGATATCCTAGCGAGCATGTGTCGTTCCCCCGGTCCGAACTACTTCGACTCTGATGTCTATGCCTGATAGACTAAGTAGGCCCAGGATACGATATCCTGCCGAGTCAGTTTCAGTCAGTCTCTTTCGTTTCTCTCAGCCAGTGTGTGTGTGTTTGAGCAGTGTTTAGCAACCAATATTTCCTTCCTAGTGTGCGTGGATCCCGTAGAGTACTACGGATGCGTAGGGTGCCTAACACCTTCCCTTCGCATAACCGACTCCCGAACCCATCCTCTTTGGTCGCGAGACCATGTTCTTTCATAGGTTTACTTCGAGCGTTTCCTTTCCCTCTTTTGGGATAAATAACGCACGGTGGCGGCTCTGTTGTTTCTTTCTTTTCCCGCCGGTTTTTCGCGCGATGCGACAGCTGGCGACTCTGCTGGGGATATAGAGAAGTTGACCTATGCTGGTCCATCTTCCCTGAGCGAGTCTCTCCTAGCGCTCTCTAGGATTAGGGTTTTGGTTGCTTTATTGTTGTTTGTATTTATTGCATTCATTGTATATATGTACATTTATTGATTGCATTGATTGTGTGCATTATGTTTGCATTTATTCATTATTCATTCTGCCTGGCTGGTTGTCTGTTTTTCTTTGTGGGGTGGGAGTCCGTGAGATGAGTTCTATACCCGGACTCGAGTGCACTCTAGGATAGGAGAATGGCATAGTCTTGTTGACTGGTGTGGAGTATTCCTTAGCCAGTTGACTTGCGAGTCCATTCACTTGGTGGAGGTCATGTTGGATTAATAATGTCACACAAGTTATTTGTGGTTAGGCATTATTCTTTCAATCATGTGCCGCAGAAGCCAAGGACCTTAGTTTACCAAGCCCATCTTGGCCTATTTTTAGGACCGTAGTGCGGAGGTCGTTCAGATGTCAGTTCTGATACGATTGTTACGCGATACTACACTCATAAGAGTTTCTCTTGAGAATATTCTTGGAATACGAGTATTCGTTCCTCCGATAATATTCGAAAGATGGAACGATGATTATGGGAACCTCTGATAGAACATGTCTGGCAGGTCTAAACCCTAGTACACTCCCTTTGGGTGGTTCTTAACCGAGACTCCATGCTCGTGACTCTCAACAAACCCATGATTCGTGGTTGAGTCGTTCAAACATTGTTAATATCAATGGATCCCGGATCAGGTGTAAAACCTAAATCCACCAAAGCGGCTGGTTGATATTAAGGATGTTAGAGCCGGTTCATGTACCGTTAATATCAATGGAACTTGGGTGTCGATAAGGTGAAAACCTAAATCCACCAAAATGGATGATTGATATTAGGGATACAATGAGCTTTCCCACGACCTTTGTTTGGCGTGCTTTGCTTGATCCTTGAGTGTGTTTGTTGCATTTATGCATTCATGCATTCATCTGCATCCATATCATCAGAAAAAAAAAGAAAATTTTCAAGGAACTCAAAGGAGTTTATTTGCAAAAAATTTCAAAACATGAAAAAACCGGGAAAATTTTTTCACCTGATATATCTGATGAGATGTTCTCATATATGATCAAAATGCTAAATATTTCAAAGTTTGCAAATAAAACCCTCGAGTTCCTTTGAAATAAAAAACAAGCATATGCATAAACACTTCATGCATCATTTGCATCAGCAGGTTCTGTTCCGGTCTCCCGTCCTATGGTCTGACCCTGCGATCTTCATTTATTTTGAAGACGCATTTTGCCGGTACTATACCAGAGCCATCTCTACCGGATTGATGGATCATCCTGAGCAAGAGAATTGTGAACTCGGAGAGATATTTGCCAGACTTTGTACTGTTGATGGATTTATTCCTGGTTAACCGATCCCGGGCTGGCATTGACTACTGTTCTGGGGCATGCAATGAGCAAGGTCTGTTCAAGAGTGGAGGATTCATCCATGACGATCAACTTGAAGAAGAGGATGCTGCTATCTTGGAAGAGGACGCAGAGGACTTGAACAATTTCATCATTCCTGGTGGTGTCTGCCGCAATTGGGTCACTGTGGGCATTCCTACAGTTGTTTTTAAGTCAGAGTAACAATCACTTTGTTTAAAAACCCTTCTCCCATGCCAAAAGGAGAAGTGATGGCATTGTTGGCAACATTTTGTGCAATGATATTTTCATTCAAATAAATTCATGTTAAAACATTTGTTTTTCCATTTGTTTTCCCTTTTCGCTTTTTGCATGAAATTGGTGATCACAAAAAACCTTTAAAAACAAGAATAAAAACAATCTTTTCATCTGCATAACGATTGTCTTGTTTGTTTTTCAAAAAGCTTTTCATATCAAAATCATTATGCAGGTTGTTTCTCAAACCCATTGAACATAGTGATCGGACGTCATCTCCCAATTTTGAATTCCCTGTATTCGAAGCGGACAAAGATGATGTTGAAGGGATTCCTGACGAGATTTCCCGACTTCTTGAGCAAGAAAAGAAGATCACACTCAGCTGCATCTCGAGAATCAGCAGAACAACCAACTGGGGCATCAAAAAAAAAAAAAAATCAAAATCAAAAAAAAAAAAGAGGAGAGTAAAAAAGAAAAAAGAAGGAGGAGAGTGCAAAACCAAATCAAAAGAAATCAAAAGAAATCAAAATCAAAAGAAAGAAAAAGAAAGAAAGAAACAAAAAAATAGCACCCTCAAAGTCCCAAGTTGGCTGATGCTGAATTCGATCGAAAAGAAGAGATCAACTGCCATGTGTCATGGTCAGTCATATCAGCAGAGAGTGATGAAAGCATTCAACAAGAAGGTCAAGCCTCGTGTGTTCCGAGAAGGTGACCTTGTGCTCAAGAAAGTCTTGTCTTTCGTTCCCGATTCCAGGGGCAAGTGAACCCAAGCTATGAAAGTCCATGTGTTGTCAAGAGAGCCTTTTCAGGCAGTGCTTTAACACTTACAGCAATGGATGAAGAAGTTCACTCGTCCTGTGAATTCCCGATGCAGTCAAGAAATACTTCGCCTAAAACAAAGAAAAAAGCAAAAGCTCGCTAAGTCGAACACCCAAAGGGAGACTTAGGCAAAAAGGAGCGTCTCGGTGGATTGAAAACCCGAAAGGGCGATCCAGGCAAAAGTTAGAGACATTGAAAAAAAAGAATTTGCATCCCGCTAGATTGAACACCTCACACTGGGGCAATCTAGGCAAAAATTAGGGATTTGGCAAGTAACTGCATCTTGACAAGACTGTGCTGTACATCTGTCATCCGTCAGGGATTCTCGATTCGTCATCGACTGAAGCTTTGAATACATCGAAAATTCAGAATGGTAGAGGAAAGGTCATTATGTTCAATGTAGCCCTCTCCAATATATATCACCGATTTCAAACTTGTACAGATCCATGGAGTCTCGCCCTTTGCAGACTACCATTCCATTACATTAATTTGAGCTTTTATCCAATTGTTTGCACTCTTATTTGTTTTAACTCAACAAATGTTTTGCATGTTTTAAATGATAAAGTATCATTGTTTTCAAAATAAATAAATTTTTCAAAAAAATGTTCTTAAACAAAGTGAACATTCGCAATGATGGAAAGATACTTAGGAGACCCGCAGTGCTCTCCCGAGGGTGGTATGATTACCAACAGGTAAGACAATTGTTCGTATCTCGAGCATGGCTGTATCTTTGTCCTGCAGAACCTCGTATGGTCTCTCCTCAGTGAAGTTGCCCGATGCAGTGTCGTTTGAAGTTGTTCACCTTCATGTTACCGGCAGTACAGATTCTTCCTCCAAATCCCTGTTAGCACCTATTGTGGGGCATCCTCAGTAGAGTGCTGTTTGAGCCCTACCGTGGGGCATCCCCAGCAAGTTTGCTGTTTCAGACATTATTGTGGGGCAGCTCCCCTAGCAGAGTGTTTATTAGGGACTTCAGCTTTCCTCTCTCCAACAGAGTAATCTTCCTCTCTCCCCCAGCCTGGGTGTTTTTCTTTGAAGATGCAGTATTTGGAGGATCGACATCCCCATAATCCGGCATTCCCTCAGATGGATCCCTCAGCGGAGTTGTTGGCATGATGAGCTCTCTCAATGCCTTTGTATTTCTCATCAGAAACTTGGTTGCTTTTTGGTATCCCTGATTTCCAACACAAGTTGTTGTGGCGCGTCCGCCCGTATGTTGAACTCTTTTCTCCGGTTGTGACCGACGATCCCTCCGGAAGCCTCTGGTGGCCTTCCTCCCCTGCAGGATAAGTGTTCCCTGATATCCCAGTCCCCAGTGGATTTTCTTTGCTCTCTGGTGACTTTGGTTTTCTCTCCGGATGGTTGATTCCTAGACCTGCGGGTTGAGCATGTCTGTTTGTCAACATTCATCATACATTCATCATGCATAATACATACATGCATAATCATAGCATTCAGGTACTCATGTTGCAGCTGTTGCCGGGTATCTGTTGATTGTTACCTCCTGCTATTCGGTAATACAAATCTCTCTAGTAGATTTTCCTCAAATAGATATGGGTGTGTCTGATCTCTCCATGTAGAGTCTACCCTTAAGCAGAAAGTGTCTATCCTTTCCTTCCATTCCCCCACTGAGATACGTCCTCGTGGATGACGGTTGCTTCCGTTCCCTCCCAACACATTGGGATGGGTTTTCCCTATTGAGTTCTTTCCTCATTAGGATGAGTCTTGTTTCAGTCTGCCTTTTTTGGATCGATCCTGAATTGGCTGTCTTTTGTGCCTCCCTGGGGCATAAATCCATCTTATCCTCAGCGGAATCTTCGTTGGCTTCTACCTACGAACCGGTAGCTGTAAGTCCTTTCTTTACGGTCTTCTACCCACTACCCGGTAGTTGTGAATCCTTTTTTCTCACTCTGTCTCAGCAGATCGTTTGGTGGCCTCTACCTACGAACCGGTAGTTGTAAGTCCTATCTTTGTGGTTTTCTACCCACTAGCTGGTAGTTGTAAAATCCCACATTCTTCCCCTTGTTGGAGTTAACCCTTTTGTGCTCATCCCGATGATGACTGGTTACTTTCCCGTGGTTTTCTGCCTACAAACCGGTAGATGTAATCCCCTCTTTGTGGTATTAATGGTCTTGTCCCCTTTGGATACTTGCCTTGATCAAGCAGTATTGTCCCCATTGGGTCTTCACTTTCTTTTGGATACTTGCTCCAAGTTAGCAACTTTATCCTCACCTGATTGGTCATCTTTTGCATACCTAATCTGGTACCCAGAGGCCTTTCTTTTCGGTCGATTACTCATTTAACAACCTACAACCCGGTTATGGATAATCTTCCATGCGAGTGTATTATCTACGTTTTGACGGCTATAGATAATATGTCTCATGCGCTCTTGGGTCGAAGTCGTCCTCCCCAGCAGAGTAAGATTCGTATTCCTTGTGGAATCGAATGTCCATCCTTTAACAAGACTGCTTTTCTAGCCCTCTTCAGGATGTTAAGTGTTTGAAACACAAACCAATTCACGCTTTGGCACTCAGGCCAACTTTGCCGGTATTCATACCGAAGGAGTTTCCGACGTTCAGGTCGATGTACTCATGGCACTCAGGCCAATTTTCCGGTATTCAGACCGAAGAAGTTTCCGACGATCAGGTCGATGTACTTATGTTTTTCCGGTATTCAGACCGAAGAAGTTTCCGACGATCAGGTCGATGTACTTATGGCATTCAAACCAATTCACGCTTTGGTCGGTCACCCGTTTCATACCTACAACCCGGTATCCTTGGTGTTCCTTCCTGTTTGCTCGCTGTCGTGACCTTGATCCCCGAGTGGAGCGGGTTTCATGAAATATTTCTCCAGCAGAGTTCATCCCACCAGTGGATTGGACAGGTTTCAGTAGCAGGTCGATACCTGCATCCCCAGCTGAGTTGTTTCTGCTTGTATGGTATGGTCGTCCCCGGCAGAGTAACAGATATCCCCCGAAGCAGAGTTCATTCTATCTGAGGTTGGTATGAGCCTTATCCCCAGAGAATTGCCTGTTTTAGCTTCCCCAACGGAGTTTTTTTTTTTTTATTTCCCCAAGCGGAATTTGTGTGGATTGATTGGGCTATCCCCAGCAGTTTACCGTTGTTTTCCCTTAGCAGAGTTGCTTTATTACTCCCCAGCGCGTTGCTTTGCCTTCCCCTAGTGGATTTGTGTTGACGGCTCCCCAGCAGTCGTGTGGTTTCCCCCAGTGGATTTATCTTGAAGATTCCTCAGCACAGTCGACCTGTGTATCTCTCCCCGCAGAGTTCTTATCATATTGCATTGCATATAGTAAATCATTGCATCCTCAAAACTGCGTAGCATTTCCATTCCGGATGGAGCATTACGCCATAGAAAAATTCAAACATATGCATTCATGTGTTCGAAACCACATCAGACTGTATCCCCCGGCAGAAGCGGATCTTTTTTGTTCAACATCAGCACCAAGTCAGCTACAGTTGCTTCGACAGCATTCAGATTTGATTATCCCCACAGAGGTTTGTTTCCTCACCCGATGGTGACAGAGTTTTGTTTCCTCACCCGATGGTGACAGATAGTCTGTTTCTCCCCAGTGAGACCCCCAGCAAGTGTTCAGCCTTGCCTCGACATATTTCAGATATTGTTCTTTGTGATACCAATAAGTGTCATGTCAAACACCCGCGTGTGTCTTCTTTGTCTTGGTGTCGGTAAACATCATCTTTCGGTGTCGGTAAACATCGAGTCTCACCCAGTCATCGGTAAATGTCTGGTCATTTTTTGGTGTCGGTAAACGCCATTGTTTCGGTGTCGGTAAACATCGAGTCTCACCCAGTCATCGGTAAATGTCTGGTCATTTTTTGGTGTCGGTAAACGCCATTGTTTCGGTGTCGGTAAACATCGAGTCTCACCCCAGTCATCGGTAAATGTCTGGTCATTCTTTTTTGATGTCGGTAAACATCATCTTTCGGTGTCGGTAAACATCGAGTCTCACCCCAGTCATCGGTAAATGTCTGGTCATTCTTTTTTGATGTCGGTAAACATCATCTTTCGGTGTCGGTAAACATCGAGTCTCACCCCAGTCATCGGTAAATGTCTGGTCATTCTTTTTTGATGTCGGTAAACATCATCTTTCGGTGTCGGTAAACATCGAGTCTCACCCAGTCATCGGTAAATGTCTGGTCATTTTTTGGTGTCGGTAAACGCCATTGTTTCGGTGTCGGTAAACATCGAGTCTTCCTTTCAGTCATCGGTAAATGTCTGATAAATCCCCAGCTAGAAATCCCCAGTAGAGTCATCTGTAAATGTCCTACCCGGTTTTCAGTTGCAAATATTTGTTTGTTTTTCCCCAATAAATTTCTCATCCCAGTCATCGGTAAATGTCTGGTCATTCTTTTTGATGTCGGTAAACATCATCTTTCGATGTCGGTAAACATCGTGTCTCACCCAGTCATCGGTAAATGTCTGGTCATTCTTTGTTCTCTTGTTAATAAAATCAAAATCTCCAGAAGTCGTCGGTAAACGGTTTGTCTGGTATCACCACAAAGATTTTGTTCCTCCCCAAGCGGAGATGCCATCGATAAACGGCCCAGTTTTCTTCGATATCGTAAATATCGAGTTCCCAGTTGCAGCAGCCGTCGGTAAATGGCCTTGATATCGGTAAATATCAAGTTTGCTTTGAAGCCACCATCGGTAAATGGTCTCGCTTCCTTTCAACATCATTTGTTTCCCAGCAACCATCGGTAAATGGTCGTGTTGAAGTTGATATCGGTAAATATCAAGTTCCAACCATCGGTAAATGGTTTCGTTTTTCAGAAGTTGTTTTCCCCAGCCGCCATCGGTAAATGGTCGTGCTGAAGTTGATATCGGTAAATGTCAAGTTTCTAGCTCTTCAACTATCGGTAAATGGTTTTGATTTTCTGAAGCTGTCACGCAGTTTGTCATCGGTAAATGACGTGGTTTCTTTGTGTTTTATCCAGTCGGTGCAAATTTCTACGGTTCTTTTGTATTCAATCCCTGTTTACCCTGAAAGTCTGACAGCCATTGCTATCATCCGTTCGGGTTCCCAGCTGATTGAATAGGGGCAGCTGTAGCACCTCTCAAATTTGCACCTATCATTGTGCATACCATCTCATATTAGGTCATAGCATATCATAATCCATTGCATAGCATTTGCATTGTCCCCAGTTGCCTCAAGTGCAAGCAAGCAGAAATTAGGTCAAATTGATCAGGAGATCAGTCCACCAATCAAGCAAGGATGTTTCTCAAGGAATCAAAGCCCTAGGGTTGGTTTATCAAGTTCATATGGTCTAAGGATCATTTTGAAGTGATTTGGCCAAGGATTGGATGATTAAAGCTCAACAGTCAAGCTGAATTTCTTCAGAAACCCTAGAAAGTCAATTGTGGTCAACTGTCCCAAAGAAGGTCATTTGTCATTATAAATACTTATCTGGAAGAAGAAATCATTTCGTTCTTTTCTCGAATTAATCTTGGAAAGTCAGGCTGGGTTGGATGATCCTGGTTGATTACTGAAGAGTTGATTTGGTTGTGGAAATTTAATCGTGGTCGCATTGAGCCCATTCATTTCTTTTTGTTAAGCCCATAATTTTAGCCCATTAACCATTTTCCAAATTTATCCATTTTCTAAACATCCATTCAATATCCACATTTGTCCATATTTCATCTTGATAGACCATTTTCAATAGCCCATTAACCATTTTCCAAATAATTCCATTTTATTATCCAAATCATAATCCATAATCCATTTAGTTTGATTTTAACACAATCCAATTTAACCATGATCCATTTTTTTTATATATCCATCTCTTTTATCTCACAAAATCCAATTAATCCATGTTAACCCATATCCATTTCTTTTATCTCACAAAATCCAATTAATCCATATTAAACAAGTTATCCATCTCTTTTATCTCACCATCTCTTTTATCCTTTTTTCTAATAAAACAAAAAGAACCAAGCTGTAGCTACAATGAAAACAATGTGAGTCACGCGAGCTGCAAGCAAAATTGAAAACGCACAGCAAAAGAAGGTGGTAGCTCATTCACAAACCGACAAAACAACACAGTACAACACAGCAGCTGCATAGCCATAACCGCACAACAAATTCTGCACAAAAAAGAAAAACTCACAATCCAGTAACAATTCTAACAAACTTTTCCAGATTTTTCTCCAACCGTAACCTCCATCACCATTCAACCAATTTCTTCTTCTCTAAACACAACCTGCAAAATTCAGAAAAAGGAACTTCCACAACTCCTCCATATTCAACCGAATATACACCTTCAATCCTCCTCTCAACCAAAGATCCATAACCATTTTCTTCCACGGAATTCCGATAAAAACCATTCGACCCCTTTCCAAAAAGCCTGTAACAGAAAAACAGTGAACCGGCAAAAAGCCTCGCGCCTCCACCGAAACACAACCGTAACAACTACTCTCCACCCTAACAAACAGGGGAAAATCCACTAACAAATCTCAACAATCTCTCAAGGAAAAATCACAAGAAAACTTAACATCCATAAGTATCAACATGCAAAAATCCAGATCAATTCAAGTTCAATAAGCATGGTAAATAAAATCAAGAACATGAACAAGACATGGTGTGACATACATTGTCACACCTCTAAAGATCACATCATATCTCACAATCCAGGAATTCAAAAATCACAAACCATATACCAAAATGACCAGGAATGGGTCTAGATCATGCATGTAAAATTTCAAGAATTTCTAATTAAGCATCATGATTTCATAAATGAAATGGCAAGCATGGTGCAACAAATGACATGTGAAAACAAACCCTAGGCAATTATTTTTCCTACACGTGCACAAATTTATTAAAAATCATCAAAAAATAAAGGACATGATGAGGATCATGGTAGAAAAAATTGCATGTGAATTGGATCAATATTTTTTGAGTATTGATTTTTTGAATGTGAAAGAAAAATATAAAAAAGCATGGAAAGGCATGTGATACATGATATGCATAAGTGGAAGAAAAAACATAAGGCAATTGGCTGGATGCTGAAGCGGGGAATCGAACCCCTGAGTATTTCAAAATGAGCGCCACTTAAGTGAAACGTTACGTTTCACTTAAGTGCATGGCGCGCTCTGATTGGCTCATGGCGAAATAAACACCAAATCCATGCAAACTGAAGGCAAAACGGATCAAAGCCATTTCTGGAAATGATATTCAAACATTCATCACGTGTTCTTGCTGTTCATCATCAACATGAACAAAATCTCACAGAAATTAATGAAACCTATATGGATCGAATCCTCTCATCATGTACAGCACTAATCCAACATTCATTTCAATTAATTTCACTCATAGCAAAAGGATCGAGCAAAACAAGTTTCACAATCCAAAATTCAAATCAGCATAACTAAATCAAAACTTAATGAAAATTCACGATTCAACTTGCAGCATGCTCTATGTACTAAGATCTACCAAAGCCATACGATAATTGCAAGAATTGAAGAATTCGAATTCCTACCTCTTGAAGATGCAGATCTTGATTCTACTTGTTTCAAGGCTTGGAAGATGAAAACAGATCTCCTATGATGATACAGAAGATGAATGAAGTCAAGAAAGTAGCTCAACAATGCTCAATTCTCTTGAAAAATCCAACTGCCATGTGCATCTTCAATGTTCAGCAGTCAAGATCCAGCATGAATTTGGCCACGAATTGCTTCAACAGATCCTCAATAATATCTGCAAATGATGATTAGAACAAGAACAAGCAAAAAGAATGAAGAATTTCGATGGAAAAAGTGAAAAAAGCTTGAGCAAATTTGAGAGAATTTTGGAGATTTTTGGTTTGGATCTGAGATTGTGATTGGTGATCTCGATTTTCTATCATGATTAAGGTCTTATAGTACCTGTTAATCCACTTGGTAAACATGATTAGCAACAAATGAAATGGATTAGTGAATTTGGCATGTTAATGGAATTTGGCCAAAATGCCCTTTTTCAAATAGAACCAATGGAACAGTGAAATTCTTCTTGCAGCAAATCCAAATTTCTGTTTTGAAGTGATTGGCATTGGTTTGGAGTGAAAATTGTGCTTACTTTTCAAAATCACCTTTTTTCCCACCAAAATTTAAATTGGTTCACTTGAAAAATGGACTTTTTATGTGATGATTTTTGATGAAATGTAATGATGTATTATGATAGCTTATGTCAAATGGAGTTTGCTCAAAAAAGAATCACATGAATTGGCCATTTGGTTCAAGAGTTATGCCTCCTTGAAGTTCAAGATTTCTTGAAAATGATTTGATCATAACTTGCCAACCATAAATGAGAAATGGATGTTCTTGGACCTTTTGGAAAGGTGAGAGCAAGATATTCAACTTTCATGTTGGACAAAATTTGATTTGAAGCTTGCTTGATGATGTAAATTTGAGGAGAAGACCTTTCCATTTTTGGCAGTTTGAAATTACAGGTCACTTGCTATTTGGAAACTTTTTGTCTGACCTCCAATTCCTCAATGATGATGTTTGACATGTTATATGAGACTTGTATGGACATGAATAAGGTCTCTCAAACCATCTCCCACCATCAAATCCCTGATTAAATGCACAGTTGACCACAGTTGACTTTGCTAGGGTTTTGGTTGACTGAGCCATGCTTTGATGAATTTCAAGCCTCTACCACTTGAGATCTTGATACCAAATGATGTCACAACTCATATGAACTTCTTATGAATGATCATGGTGCCCAAATTCTTCAAGAATGGCCACCATCTATGGCTCAATGGCTGATTTTGACTGATTTGACCTAATTGCTTCATCTGCAAGTAACAAGGTTAGATGACATATTTTTGTACTTTTGGGTTAATAAACAAATGAAAAGCAATGATATACAAATGCTAAACATGCTTGGTGATCAAGAACCACACTCACAAGATAGCCCACCCACAAAGAGGGAAGCAAGGTGCACAATGATCCTTGAGGCAATGATATGATATGATATAATGCCATAAGGGATCTTAGGGACAAAATTGGGGTCTTACAGATGCCCCTATTTAAGGTCATTCTAGCCGGAGAAGTGAAGTTTAGAAATCTTCATATCGACGCGGTAGAATGGGCTTAAATAACAGTAATGAGACAAATTTTGGTCCCTAAGAGACCTCATGATGCAAATGTATGCATGTAAAACACAAACTCTGTGGGGATATAGTTCACACAAAAGAAAAGACGATCCATCGGAGTAATACACTCACCAGGAACAGAGACTCTAACAGGACTCTTATTGGGGATAAAAAGAAAAGAAATGCGTGAGCAGGACACGACTTTGAACTGGGGAAAGACAAACAACAGACTAGAGACTTTACTGGGGAAGTAAAGGACTCAAACTGGGGAAAGAAAGAGTTCCAAAGGAAAACACATCCATTGGAACGACTCAAGCTGACTCGCGAAATGCATGCACTGGGGAGAACACCAATACAGCAACACAAATAGAATCACAACTCCGCTGGGGAAATCTAGAAAAGACTTTCCAGGGGAAGCCAAAGGATGAGATGTTACCAGTTAGTGAGTAACAAACTCAGGAAGAATGAATATCTAAGACCGGTATAAGGGTGAGAGATATCCATCAACCAAACATCTGAGAAAGACCTGAAAAAGGTACATCAACTCAGGAAAATCTGACTCCACAGGGGACCAAGGTCATAATAGGGAGCAGAAAGGAAGGAACACCAGGGATACCGAGGTATATAATAGGTGACCGACCAAAGCGTGAATTGGTATATATGCCAAAACACTCATCATCCGAAAGGAGGGCTTGAAAAAGCAAATCGACTTACAGGATGGACATTCGAATCCATAACAGGAAAACGAATCTTACTCAACTGGGGACACAAACCCAAAGAGTGCATGAGATATAATATCCATTACCGTCAGAACGTGGATAGAATACTCGCATGAGATATATTATCTATTACCGTCAGAACGTAGATAATACACTCGCATGGTAAGAAACACCAGGGATACCGGTTACTGGCTATATAATAGGTGATCTACCGAAAACGTGGATTGGTATATATGCCAAAACACTCATCATCCAAAACACAAACTGGTTAAAGGATGGATATTCGATTCTACAAAGAATACGAATCTTACTCTACCGGGGAAGATCAACAAAGGACTCCAACCAAAGAGCGCATGAGACATATTATTCATTACCGGCAGACCGTGAATAATATACTCGAAAGGAAAAGACACCAGAGATACCGGTTAGGGCATATAATAGGTGACTAACCAAAAAGAGAGACAATCGATACCAAGCATCCGGGTAAACGAAAGACAACTCAAAGGGATAAATTGCAAGCATCCGGCCATTATCCGAAACAACAAAGAAATATTCGATTCCGCAAAAAGGAAATAACGAATCTTACTCGACTGGGGAAACACAAAAGGTTTCGACTGAAGAGTGCATGAGATATATTATCCATTACCGTCAGAACGTGGATAACATACTCGCCTGGAAGATTATCCACAACCGGTTACTGGGTTAACAAAGGATAAATCGACCGAAAAGAAAGGCATCGGGATACCAAACTAGGTATATAAAGATGACCAATCAAAAGGGGGAAACAATCATTACCAAGCAAACGGGTAAATGAAAGGCGATCTGCTGAGGATGAATTGCATAAACAACAATTATCCACAAAGACTAGCTCGGGATATATTGATAATCAATCAATAATCCGGGGAACAAAGCACTAGCAAACGGTGAAAGGACCCACTGGCGACTTCAAAGGATAAAATTGCAAGCGTACGGCAATGATCCAGAAGACAACTTGCTGGGGATACAATTGCTAGCAACCGACAATTATCCACAAGCAAAAGGAGGAATATCAACATCAAATATTGAATGAAGATAACCACAAAGAGTAACCATCATCGGTTAGGATGAACAACAAGGTTAACTCTGCAAAGAAGAGAAATTAGGGTTTACAACTACCGAATACGGGGTAGAATACCAAAAATCTGGCTGAGGAAACAAGAGGTTTACCACTACCGACTACTGGGTAGACGACCAAAGACTCAGCTGGGATAAAATTGCAAGCATCCGGCAATTATCCAACTGTACCACAAGGTACAAAACTCCGATGGGGGGATAAAACCAAAACATGGGATTTACAACTACCGAATACGGGGTAGAAGATCACAGACTCCACTGGGGGACAGGGTGAATGAAGGCCAAATACTGAGCACTTATTCAACTTATTCCACAGGGAGACACCAACTCTGTTAGGGATAAAACCACAACAACACAAAATCCACCATCAACCAGAACGAACCACAAAGGTTACCTCTGATAGGGGAAAAGAGATAGGACTTACAAACTACCGAATACGGGGTAGTAGCCATACTCTGGTGGGGATAAACACGAATTAGGGTTTACATCTACCGAATACTGGGTAGAAAACCAACAACTCCACGTGGGGATGGGAAAAATCACAAATCCGCACGGGAAACAATAATAGGGTTTATAACAAACCACAAAACTGTCGGAGAGCAGGCAAACAGGATTTACGACTACCGACTACTGGGTAGAAAACCAACACTCTTGCCGAGGAATAAAAGGTATATAACCACAAATTCCATCAAGAAGAAGGAACATAGGACTTACAACTACCGGTATAAGGGTAGAGGCCCAAAAAGGTTCCGCTGGGGATAAATGAATTGATGCCGGTTACTGGGCAGTTCATTCATTTATTCCACAGGGAAGCACAAGAAACGGTTGACAAATGCCAATTCGGGGTCAAACCGAAAGGACAGACTGAATTAAGACACGTCCTATGAGGATATAACTCAAATAGGAAAATCCATCCCAATATATGTGTTGGGAGGAAACGGAAGAAACCGTCATCCACGAGGATAATCTCGGTGGGGAACTGCAGAAGGAAAGACAGACACTTTCTGCTTATAGGGCTGACTTTATATGGAGAGATTTAAGCGCCCGACATCTGCTTGGGAAGATCTATAAAGAGATCTATATCACCCAAAAGCAGGAGACAACAAACAAGAGATATATGGCAAAAAATGCAACATGAATATCTGAATGTTTTATGAATATGCATGAATATGCGTGATTTATGTTTGATGAATGCTGACAAAACAGACATATCTAACACAACAGGCCCAGGAATCACACGCCCGGTACTATACTTCCAGGGGAAAACCAACTGGAAAGCCAATCTGTTGAGATCCACATGCTAAAAAGCAAAGATCTGCGGGAGGCAAAACAAGAGATATCACAGAATCTCTGAGTTATGGATCCATAACCAACCCAACCAGGGTACAGAAAGTCGCAACAGGCAAACAGCCACCAAGACCAATCTGTAGGGGAGCGAGAGAATCTCAAGATTCTGCAGGGGATCCCAGTATCAACTGAGAAACAAAAGTTCATGGCGCAAACAAGAACTGCCACAAAAGCAACTCCAAACAACCCCGGGGAACAACCCACTGCAGGAGAATCATCCAAGTAGAATCTAACTGCACAAGCAACTCTACTGGGGAAAGCTGTCAGCTATCCTTCCAGAAAACAAACCACTGAAGGAGAAAGCACCACACAAGTAGATTCTGCAACACGCCACTCTACTCGGGGAGAACATACATCCGACGGACGCACAAGTAGAATCTGCCATAAGCCACTCTACTGGGATCACAAGCAACTCAGGAAATCACTCCAATCTTTGGGATGCTAGAGCCACCAACCGACCCTACTGGGGATTGAGAGAGTTTTCAACAGGAAATAACTGCCACAAAAACCATTCTGCAGACTAAGCTGGGAAAAATGGAAAGCAACCATGCTGAGGAGAGAAACAACAACTCCGCTAGCGACTGCACTAGGGAGAGACTACTGCTGGAGAAGAAAACGAAGTCTTCAACAACATCTCTGCTTGAGACTATACTGGGGAACAACCCCACCAACAAACTCTGCTTGGGGAGCAACCCCAACAACAAAGCGGGAGAAAGAGGATACACCCAAGCCAGGGATATGAACAAATGTCTTACCTGTTGGAAATCATGCCACCCTCGGGAGAGCACTGAGACATTCTTGAGTATCCTTTCGTCGTTGTGAATGTTCACTTTGTTTAAAACAAAAATTTTGAGAAATTTTTTGTTTAAAACAATGATATTTTATCAATTAAAACATGCAAAACATTTGTTGAATTGAAACAAATAAGAATGCAAAAAATTGGGTAAAAAGCTCAAATTGATTTGATGGAATGGTAGCCTGCAAATGGCAAGACTCCATAGATCTGTACAAATTTGAAATCAGTGATATATATTGGAAGAGGGCTACATTGAACATAATGATCCTTTCTCTACCAATTTGAATCTCGATGTATGCGAAGCTTCAGTTGACGACAAATCGAGAACCTCTAACGAAAAGACGGCTGCGGAACAGAAAGTCTTGTCAGGATGCAGTTATTTGCCAAATCCCTAATTTTTGCCTAGATTGCCCCAGGGTGAGGTACTCAATCTAGCGGGATGCAAATATACTTTTTTTTCAAGTCTCTAATTTTTGCCTGGATCGCCCTTTCGGGTTCTCCACCGAGACGCTCATTTTTGCCTAAGCCGCCCTTTCGGGTTTTCAACTTAGAGAGCTATTCTGTTTTTCATTTGCATATACTTTTTTTTAGGCAAAGTATTTCTTGACTGCATCTGAGTTCACAGGACGAGTGAAATCCTCCCCATCCATTGTTGTAAGTATCAAAGAACCGCCTGAAAAGGCTCTCTTAACAACATATGGACCCTCGTAGTTTGGAGTCCACTTGCCCCTGGAATCGGGCACGAAAGACAAAACTTTCTTGAGCACGAGGTCACCTTCTCGGAACACACGAGGCTTGACCTTCTTATCGAATGCTTTCTTCATTCTCTGCTGATACAACTGACCATGGCACATGGCAGTCAATCGCTTCTCTTCAATCAAATTCAGTTGGTCATAACGACTCTGAATCCATTCAGCATCAGTCAACTTGGCTTCCATCAAGACTCTCATTGATGGGATCTCCACCTCTACTGGTAGAACAGCCTCCATGCCGTAAACAAGAGAGAAAGGGGTTGCCCCTGTTGAAGTGCGTACAGATGTACGATAACCATGCAAAGCAAATGGCAGCATCTCATGCCAATCTTTGTACGTAACTGTCATCTTCTGGATGATCTTCTTGATATTCTTATTAGCAGCTTCAACATCCCCATTCATCTTGGGTCTGTAGGGAGAGGAATTATGGTGTGCAATCTTGAATTCAGCGCACAACTCATCCATCATCTTATTATTCAGATTAGATCCATTATCAGTAATGATCTTATCTGGCACACCATAACGGAAAATCAGCTGGTTCTTGATAAACTTCACAACCACCTGTCTGGTCACGTTCGCATACGAAACGGCTTCAACCCATTTGGTGAAGTAGTCAATTGCTACGAGAATAAACCTGTGTCCGTTGGACGCTTTCGGTTCAATCATGCCGATCATATCGATTCCCCACATAGAGAAAGGCCATGGTGATGAAATCACATTTAGAAGTGTCAGAGGAATATGAATCTTATCCGCGTAAATCTGACACTTGTGGCATTTCTTCACATATTTGCAGCAGTCAGACTCCATTGTCAGCCAATAGTAGCCTGCTCTCAACATCTTCTTAGCCATGGCATGTCCATTGGAATGAATACCAAATGAACCCTCATGGACCTCAGTCATTAACAGGTTTACTTCGTGTCTATCCACACATCTGAGCAAAACCATGTCAAAATTTCTCTTGTACAGCACATCACCACTAAGGTAGAAACTACCTGACAACCTTCTCAAAGTTTTCCTATCTTTCACAGATGCCCCAGGCGGGTAGACCTGGTTCTGGAGGAAATTCTTGATATCAAAATACCAAGGCTTGTCATCATTCACTTCTTCTACTGCAAATACGTGAGTTGGTCTATCCAAGCGCATCACAACAATATTAGGAACTTCATTCCAATACTTGACAACAATCATGGAAGCGAGCGTAGCAAGAGCATCTGCCATCCGATTATCCTCTCGAGGAATATGATGAAAGTCAACTTCTATAAAGAAATTTGAAATTCTCCTTGCATAATCTCTGTACGGAATGAGACTTGGCTGATTCGTCTCCCGTTCACCCTTGATCTGATTAACAACTAGGGCCGAATCACCATACACATCAAGATGTTTGATTCTCAAATCAATACACTCTTCAAGTCCCATAATACAGGCCTCATACTCAGCCATATTATTCGTGCATTTGAAAGTTAGCCTTGCTGTAAGCGGAATATGTGTGCCATGAGGAGTAATGATTACTTCCCCAATTCCATTTCCATACTGATTTACAGCGCCATCAAACACCATCGTCCATCTGGAACCAGGTTCCGGACCTTCATCAAGCGTAGGCTCATCACAATCTTTCATTTTCAAATACAGAATCTCCTCGTCGGGGAAGTCGTACTGAACAGACTGATGATCTTCAATCGGCTGGTGCGCTAAATGGTCAGCCAAGATACTACCTTTGATAGCTTTCTGAGCTCGATACTCAATATCATACTCAGATAACAACATCTGCCAACGGGCAAGCCTCCCAGTTAAAGCAGGCTTCTCGAAAATATACTTGATTGGATCCATTCTAGATATCAACCAAGTTGTATGATTTATCATGTACTGGCGCAAACGCTTAGCGGCCCAAGCTAAAGCACAACACGTCTTCTCAAGCATAGAGTACCGAGACTCACAATCAGTAAACTTCTTACTGAGGTAGTAGATAGCAGATTCTTTCTTCCCTGATTCATCTTGCTGACCGAGGACACAACCCATCGAGTCTTCAAGAACAGTCAAATACATAATCAGAGGTCTTCCTTCTACAGGTGGAGACAAGATCGGAGGTTCAGACAGATAATCTTTGATACTGTCGAAAGCTTTCTGGAAATCTTCGGTCCAATCATGAGATTGATCTTTCCGAAGGAGCTTGAATATAGGCGCACATGCGGCAGTCATGTGGGATATAAATCTGGAAATATAGTTCAAGCGGCCAAGAAAACCTCGGACTTGCTTCTCAGTTTTGGGTGCAGGCATCTCTTGTATTGCTTTAACCTTTGCAGGATCAACTTCAATACCTCTCTCGCTGACAACAAAACCCAACAACTTGCCGGAACGGACTCCAAATGTACATTTGTTCGGATTCAGACGAAGTCTAAACTTCCTCAAACGCTGAAAACGCTTCAACAAATGCTCAATATGCTCATCTTCCGTTCGGGACTTAGCAATCATATCATCAACATAGACCTCTATCTCCTTGTGCATCATATCATGAAACAAGGTAGTCATAGCTCGTTGATACGTGGCTCCGGCGTTCTTCAAACCGAAGGGCATCACTCGATAACAGAATGTTCCCCAAGGTGTGATGAATGTTGTCTTCTCCATATCCTCGGGTGCCATCTTGATTTGATTATATCCGGAAAATCCGTCCATAAACGAAAAGACTTTGAATTTAGCTGTGTTGTCTACCAACATATCAATGTGTGGTAGAGGAAAATCATCTTTCGGACTAGCTTTGTTCAAATCTCTGTAATCAACGCACATACGGACTTTTCCGTCCTTCTTAGGAACAGGCACAATATTGGCCACCCATTGGAGATATGTAGAAGTCACCAGAAATCCCGCATCAATTTGCTTCTGAACTTCCTCTTTGATCTTCACTGCCATGTCAGGATGAGTTCTTCTGAGCTTCTGCTTCACAGGCACGCACTCAGGCTTCAAAGGCAGGAAATGTTGCACGATATCTGTATCTAAACCCAGCATGTCTTCATATGACCAAGCGAAGATATCGGAATATTCTCGTAGCAAACTGATCAACTCCTTCTTGACAGACTCTTCAAGAAGTGCCCCAATCTTCACCATACGAACACAATCCTCAGACCCCAAGTTGATTGTTTCTAGATCTTCAAGGTGCGGCTGAATGATCTTCTTCTCGTGCTCAAGGAGACGGGTAATCTCATCAGGAATCCCTTCAACATCATCTTCCTCTGCCTCGAATACATGGAATTCAAAATTGGGAGATGGCGTTGGATCATTATGTTCAATGGGTTTTAGGATCAACCTGCATAATGATTTTGGTTAATGAAAACCTTTAGAATCTAAACAAGCAAATCATTATGCAGATGAAAAATGTTTGCTTTTATTCTTGTTTTTATGGGTTTTTTATGATCACTAATTTCATGCAAAAGCAAAAAGTGAAAACAAATGGAAAAACAAATGTTTAACAATGCATTAATTGAATGAGATATCATTGTATTAAATGCTGCCAACAATGTCATCACTTCTCCTTTTGGAATGGGAGAAGGGTTTTAAACAAAGTGAACAATTACTCTGATCTATGGATGACTGTAGGAACATCTACAGCGACCCAATTGTGGCAGACACCACCAGGAATGACGAAATTGTTCAGGTCCTCTACATCCTCTTCCAAGATAGCAGCAACCTCTTCAGGTTGATCATCATGGATGAATCCTCCACTCTTGAACAAACCTTGCTCATTAAATGCCCCAGAACAGTAGCCAATGCCAGCCCGGGATCTATTATCTTCAAGCTCAATCACTTTTCCTAAACCAGCAACTGCGCCACATTCAATGGTCAGTTTCGCATCTTTGTAGGAAGAAAATGAAGGAGACTTCTTCTCGATTGGTTCATCAATAGATAAAGCTTGGAACGGCGTTCCAACTTCATCCTCAGCATCAATATACGAGAAAGAAGACAAGTGGCTAACCAGGAGAGCCTTTTCTCCCCCTACCATAACCAGTTTCTTGTTCTTGACAAATTTCAACTTCTGGTGTAGGGTGGATGTCACGGCGCCAGCCTCGTGAATCCATGGTCTGCCAAGGAGACAACTGTATGATGGGTGGATATCCATTACCTGGAAGGTAACTTGGAAATCACTTGGTCCAATTTTGATTGGGAGATCAACTTCCCCAATCACAGTTTTACGTGACCCATCAAATGCTTTCACAACAACACCACTCTGCCTCATGGGAGGCCCTTGATATGACAACTTGGAGAGAGTGGATTTTGGCAATACATTTAGAGATGAGCCAGTGTCCACCAGCACGTTGGACATGGCATCAGATTTGCAATTCATAGATATATGTAGAGCCATGTTGTGGTCTCTTCCCTCCTCAGGGAGATCAGCGTCACAAAAACTCAAAGTGTTGCAAGCAGTGATGTTTGCAACTATACCATCAAATTGTTCTACAGTGACATCATGATCAACATACGCCAGATCCAAGACTTTCTGTAGAGCCTCCCTATGGGGTTCTGAATTCAACAGCAGAGATAATACAGAGATTTTGGATGGCGTTTGTAGAAGCTGGTCTACAACATTGTACTCACTCTTTTTTATGAGCCTCAGCATCTCATCAGATTCTTCATTCACAATGCCACTAGGGCCAACTGAAGAAGCAGTAGTCTTTTGTACAGAGGAGGAGGGTTTGGCAACATCAAGTGCCGGATTCTGAATATTCACAGCTGTCCCAACCGGACGCTCAACAGTATCAGAAGCCACAGGAGCCTTGGGAGGTGCAGAAAACACGTGACCACTACGGGTCAACCCGCTCACATCAGCAATGTTGGTTACAGACGTTGAAGACAAAGGAACTTCTACCCCATCTTGCACAGCAACGGGATTGTATCTGAACGGCACAGCTCGGTCAGAAGAATAAGGCACAGGGCCTGCAGGCTTGATCACTAGAGACGGAGAAACTTTCGGCTTGCTGCTATCATAGCGAATAACAACAGGCTCAGGTAGCTTGAACACAGGGGATATAACATTAACCTCCGGTTCATCTTCATCAACATTGCGATTCTGCAGAATCTCAATGGTACCCTCATCCAGCAACTCTTGGAGTTCTCTACGTACCTGGTTACAACCCAAACGGTTAACCGAACAAATACGGCACTTGTCGTGGTCATGCTCCATGTGGCTGTATTGACACAGCAACCGATGTAATTCGACCAACGACTGTCTAATATGGCTTACATATTTGACTTTGTACTTCCCAGGGCATCCCTGGACCATATTCACAGATTTCCCATGCGCGGGCAATGGGTTCTTGGTAACATTCGGGCCTGAATCTTCAAAGCTCAGAATTCCACATCTCATAAGGTCTTGAACCTTAGTGTTCAGTGGGTAGCAATTTTCTATGTTATGACCCGGAGCACCGGAATGATAAACGCAGTGTTGGTCTGGTTTATACCACCATTGAGGATTTGCAGGAATAGCGGGAGGATCCCTGGGAGAAACCAACTTCCTTTCCAACAAGGAAGGATAAAGCTCTGCGTATGACATAGGAATTGGATAGAAACTGATCTTCTTCCTATCATAACTCAAATTAGCTTGATTGGTTGTGCTGCCACGAGGCTGGTAAGCCTGTTGCTGTGGATGCTGCTGTTGCTGATACTGAGGCTGTTGATATTGATGCTGAGAATTATCTTTAAAGACAGGTGCTATATGAGCCACCTGATGCTGATTGCTATTGCGTCGTGCTGGCTTCCTCTGAACAGAGGGTCTTCTAGGCTTAGCATGGGATTGCACATCATGTGCCTCCCCATCTTTCTTCTTAAACGCCCCATACCGTTTAGAAGAAGAGCTCTCATCCTTTGCCAATCGTCCTTCACGGACACCTTCTTCAAGTCGCATCCCCATGTTCACCATCTCGGTGAAATCAGAGGGAGCACTTGCTACCATCCGCTCATAATAGAATGAGCTAAGAGTCTTCAGAAAGATCTTAGTCATTTCTTTCTCCTCTAGCGGTGGAGTAATCTGAGCAGCCAGCTCTCGCCACCTCTGGGCGTACTCCTTGAATGTCTCCTTGTCCTTCTGAGACATGGCCCTGAGCTGATCACGGTCAGGAGCCATATCAATGTTGTACTTATACTGCTTGACGAAGGCTTCGCCAAGATCATTGAAGGATCGAATATTAGCACTGTCCAAACTCATGTACCATCTGAGCGCAGCACCGGACAGACTGTCTTAAAAATAATGGATCAGAAGCTGATCATTATCCGTTTGGGTAGAAATTTTCCTGGCGTACATGACCAGGTGAGCAAGAGGGCAGGTGTTCCCTTTATATTTTTCAAAGTCAGGCACTTTGAACTTGATCGGTATCTTAACACCTGGAACAAGGCACAACTCGGCAGCAGACTTGCCGAACAAATCTTTCCCTATGAGGGTCTTCAACTCCTTTCTCAGCTCAAGGAATTGATCATTCATTGCTTCCATCTTCTCATTAACATCCGGGCCCTCAGACGGCTCAGAATGATAGATGGTGTCGTCTACCCTCGGCATGGTATGCACGACAGTAGGAGCAGCAACAGGGACCGGGCTAGATGTCGGCATATGAGCAAAGGTTGGGGCAGGAATATCAGGCATGAAACCCGGAGGCATTCCCCAAGGGAACCCGGCTGGCATAGCATGAGACGCGAAATGAGCGCTGGCGGCTGGCACAGTCGGAACAGCGACCTCTGAAATAACAGTCCTCTGGATAGGAGTTGCAGGCGGTTGAGCAGGTTGATTCTGAGCGGCAAGAAGTTGCTCCATCAAAGCGCCAAGTCTGGCGACCTCTTCTTTCAATTCCCGGTTCTCTTGCTCTAGCTGATCCATTACTCTTGCAGAATTGGCTCGAGTATAGTACCGGTGAGTCAGCTTGTCTTCAAAATAAATGAAGAGCACAAAGTTATGACAAGAAGACCAGAAACAAGGTACCTGCTTATGCAACATGATGCATGTAATGCTTGTGCGCATGCTTTGTTTTATTTTCAAGGAACCCTTAGGGTATTATTTTCAATTTTGAATTTTTAAACATTTTAACTTCATATGGAAAATATCTCATTCAATATAATCGAGACAAAGAAGTACAGCATTTTTGATCAAATTACAAAGAGGAAAGGAAAACAACATCCTATGGATCCCTAGAAGCTCGGCATGCTGGAAGACGAGAAACACACAGCTTCTTGATCTCTCTCTCATAGGCTGCTTCCATGTCTGCTTTTTCCTTTGCAAGTCGATCATACTTCCTCTTCCAGAATTTGGAAGACTGAGGGAGCAGAGAAGTCCAAGTATCATTGGGATCGTCGATCACCCGATGCTCGAGAAACTCAATCAGAGTGTCTTTCTCCTTAAGCTGCTGCAGCAGTTCTTCTCTTTCACGGATCCAAGCACGTGAAAGGTCTTCTTCTCTCAACCCCTCTACACGTTGGGTAGGGAGGGTTGAAGGCCCAGCCACATCCAACGGTGTAGGTCTCGGATGATCATATGGCATAAGATATACAGAAGCTCTCTGTTTGACCCAGGAAGTGTAAGGCTCCAAAGCAATGCAATTCTTCGGACCCAATTCATTCCTACTCTTCTTGCAGATCTTGCGCCAAGCGCGGACAAATCTGGCTTTCAGGCCTTGGGGATCTTTACCCTCCTGAAAGAATACACCTTCTAACAGAATGTTATGAGGTTTATCCTTTAGGGGGAACCCAAGCTAGCGTCGTGCGAGAATGGGATTGTAGCTGATCCCACCACATGTACCAAGAAGAGGCACATTAGGGAATTCACCACAATAATCGATGATCTGCACAATATCATACTGTAACACCTCAAATTTGCACCTATCATTGTACATACATTCTCATATTAGGTCATAACATAACATGGTCCACTGCATAGCATTGCATTGTCCCATTTGCCTCAAGTACAAGCCAATCAGGAATTAGGTCAAACTGGTCAAGAGATCAGTCAGTCAAGCAAGCAAGTGCATTTCTCAAGGAGACAAGGCCCTAGGGTTAGTCCAACATGTTCACATGACTTGGGGATCCATTTGAAGTGTTTAGGTCAAAGATTGGATGTTCAGAAGTCATCAGTCAATGCACAGCTTGCCAGAAACCCTAAAAAGTCAAACTTGGTCAACTATGTCTGATTTTATGGTTTTGATGGTTGGATTTGGTTTGAGAGAGCTCATTCATGTCCCAATAGGCCTCATATATCATGTCAAACACCATCATGGAAGAATTTGAAGCCAAATCAGAAATTTCCAAAAATGGAAACTGGACCTGTAATTGAAACCTGCCCAAAATGGAAAGTCTTGATCCTCAAACTTACATCATGATAAAAGCTTCAAATGAATTTTTGCCCAACATAAAAGTTGAATATCTTGTTCTCCCATTTCCAAAAAGTCCATGAACACTCAATTCCCATGTATGGTTGACAAGTTATGATCAAATCGTTTTCAGAAAATCTTGAACTTCAAAAGGCCATATCTCTCAAACCATTTGGCCAATTTGGGTGGGGTTTTTTCCTACAAGTCACATTTGATCCCCTCTTTCCAAAAATGTAACTTTCATGTACCAAAACCTTATGGATCAAAATGGCATTTTTTGACTTACTTGAATTAATTTTCAAGTGAAGTGAAATTTTGACTTTTTAAAATAAGCCTTTTCCATCATTTTGGCCATTGGGAATTGATCTGAAATTGTATTTTGGACATGTTCAAAGTCAAATTCGTGCAAGTACATACACCCATGCCAACTTGCTTGAAACTTGAAAAAAAAAAGTACATTTCTCAACAACTCTATCCCACATTTTCATGAACCATCATTTGTACCTTTAAACAGAGAATTAAAAGCTGATTTTCTGTCATTTACAAACCCTAGTTGCAGCCTCTAACCACACAAAAAAACTCTCATTCTCTCTCAATTTGCATTTTCACAAAATTGGAATTTCTGAGCAAAAACTCCAAAACACTCGAGCAACTCTTGTTGGTTTCTTCACCTAGCCATCATCTGGAGCTCTTTTGAAGCAGCCAATCCCAACTGTACAGCACCTTTCATGTTCTGTTTTCTCCATGGACCAACAATGGTGACTCACGAGTTGAACATTTCCAAGCATCATTGAGCAAAGTACTTCAAGCATCCATCATTTCAAAGCTTAAGGTGCATCTGTTTCAGGCCAAAAACACCAAACAACATCTGTACCACGACTGTCCTTCAATTTTGGTAAGAACTCGATTCCCTCCTTTCTTAAAACTATGCTATGCATTAGATAGGCCTCCTTGCCATGGTCATTTTGAGCTTTGAAGCACTAAAAATGGTGGTGTATTTTGAAAGAAATGTTGAATGGAAATTTGATGATTCAAACTTGTTTTGTATGATGCATGCTATGTGGCTCGATTCCATGCTAATGGTTGTTGAATTCATGATGTGTGTTGTTTGCCGTTTCCATTAATATGCTGGTTTGCCATTTCTGGAAAAGTTTTTCACGATGATGATGAACAAGATGATGAATGCGTTGCTGTAAAAACGCTGCCCAGTTACCTGCGGATTCACGTGCGGCCTTCATAGCCAGCCGCGAATTTTCCTGCGGAATTCCTGGGCTAGGGTTTTTTTTATGAATTTGTTACTGTTGCATGGGCACGGACCAATAGAAACATTCCGTTTCCTTTGCCAAAACGACCGCGTTTTGTTTAAGTGGCCTGGGAATTACAAGTTTGCCATTCGTGGCATGTGACACATTGAATTAAGTTATTTCTTTTCCATTTTAATTTCATTTGATCATCAAACTTTGAAAAATCATATCTCATCCATTTTAATTCCAAATCTCATGGGAATTTTTGCATTGTGTTCATATGGATCTCTACTTTTTTATCATGATTTTTCCAGAATTTTGTGATCAATGGATTTTAATTGGTATTAGGGTTTGTGACATGTGCTCATATTTTGTACCTTTTGCCAAAACATTTGTGAAATGGTGATACTTTATCCAATGGCTCCCAAATTTTTTGTGCTTAAACTAGACACGCTCATGGTGATTTTGGTGTAGAGTTTGTGAATTTATCATTGTTGGTTTGTGAGTTATGTTTTTCTGAATTAGGGTATGACAATTTGTGTCATACCATTGATGTCCAACTTCATGATTTTCATTACCATGCTTCTTGAACTCAAATTGGTTTGCATTTTTGCATGAATGTACTCTTGGTTGTCTAGTTTACATGTGAATTTTCTTGGAATTATTTGTGGCATTTCCTAATTGTTTGAGATTTTCTCCCCTGTTTAGTCATATGTTGACTTTTTGTGACACATGTTCCCATTTCATTTGTAAAATTCTCATACTTTATTAGATGGACATGAAATTTTACATGAGATAACTAGACATCCTCATCTTTGCCATAGGTTTAGTCCCATTCATTTCTCATATGCTATCTTTGATTTATGAATTTTTCAAGTTGATGCATGTTTGGTTGACTTCATTGAGCATGTTCAAAATTGCTTTGACTTTATGATTTTCATTGACTGCCTTCCACTTATCCGAATGAGATGAAATTTGACATGCTTACCATGCTGTGGGTTGTGATTGATCATGATTTATTTGGTGATTTTTGGAAATGTTTAAGATTGCTTTTGATGCAAGTCTTGCTGTTGACTTCTATGAGCTTCTAAATGCCATGTTTTGACCTAATTTGCTCATGAAATGATGATGATGATTGATATGAATGTGAACCCAATTGGTTGTGTTTCTTGATTGTTTGAACATGATTTTGGATGCTTACCACTTGCTGTTTTGACTTTCTCATTCATTTTTGACCCTAGGCTTGCCCTAGTGGTCCTGTTACTCACCTTTGAGCTCATGTTTTCAGGTTGACCAACAAATGACCAATGGGACCATTTCTTTTGATTAAGCTTACTTGAATATCATTGAGCTAACCTCTTTGTTTTGTAGGTGGCTTGGCTCTCAAGCCTTAAGCCTTGTGCCTTGCACATTCATTTGCTTCTGACTAACTATTGATGTCTGTTTCTTTTTGCTTTGCTTGAAGTTGTATAATAATGTCTGCTTGACTATTTCAGGTGCTTTTAGTTACTCAGTTCCTTGTGAACTTTTGCTTTGCTTTGCTTATTAAGAAATTTGCATTGAGGTATACCTTTCTATCTTCATGTAGTCTGGAAGACCTGGCCTGTTACTTGGCCAGGCAACTGACTGAAGTCCTCCTTAAGAGGCAATGTTTGTGGATGTTTAATTTTGTCCTTGTATAGAGTCAAAGACCTCCTAAGTGAAGAGGCAATTGGCAGAACCCAAGGGATATGCAATCTATCCCTGCTATTCTGTGTGTCATCTGCTTTGCTCACACCACTGTGTTGATGCATTGCAGATACAAACCCAAGATCTTGTACAATTGTACAGTTGAGTCAGTATCAAATGTGTAGAAGGGTTCCCACTTTCTGAACCCACACATTCTTGTCTTAAGCTCTCCCAGGCCAGGGATAAGAGCTGTGAAGTCTCATCTTCACTCACCTTTCATCTGCTTCACCTTAGCCCCTCAATGGCAAGGTTAAGAGCACATTCACCCGGTTCCAGAGGTTTGTTTGTTGAGGTTGATATGACCCCTCGACTAAAACCTAACCCTTGTTTGAGCCACTTGATTGCGTATAGTGTGTGCTACTTGTGCTTGTATGTTTGTTTGACTTGCTTCCTGTGCAAGTTAGGGTTAGTTTAGACTTGCTTCCTGTGCAAGTTAGGTTTTGCTTGGCTTGCTTCCTGTGCAAGTTAAGTGTGTGTGTGGCTTGCTTCCTGTGCAAGTCATGCTTAGGATAGGCTGGCTCCCTGTGCCAGTTAGCTAGAAACCTTAACTTAGGGATGATTTTGCATGATAACATCTAGGCTCGAGTCGTAGTCTCCCTAGTTGTGTCTCCCTCTGTTATCTGGTTAGGCTAGTCCTTTATCCCTGCGTAGGGGAACTACGTCGCCCTGATCCTCATACCAGATGAGGTACGTAGGCAGGAGATGAGCAGATCTCTCCGGGCGCCTGTGTCTTTGTTTTGTCTTGTTGTGTGCTTGGAAGCTGATGTAAGTCCATCGAGTGGCATTCGGGTTCCAGTGTGGGTTTGTTGGTTCGGATGCTGATGTAAGTCCAGTGATTGGCGTTCAGGCTCCACGTTTGCCTCTTTGTGTGTGTTTTGGTTCGGATGCTGATGTAAGTCCAGTGATTGGCGTTCAGGCTCCACGTTCGCCTCTTTGTGTGTGTTTTGGTTCGGATGCTGATGTAAGTCCAGTGATTGGCATTCGGGCTCCACGTTTGCCTTTGCCTGTGTTTGTTCGTGTGTGTGTCAGCCGAGCTACGAATGCACTGATTCTTCTCTCGTCCGAGAAGATACGTATGCATAGGATGCGATATCCTAGCGAGCATGTGTCGTTTCCCCAGTCCGAACTACTTCGACTCTGATGTCTATGCCTGATAGACTAAGTAGGCCCAGGATGCGATATCCTGCCGAGTCAGTCTCTTTTGTTTTCTTGTGTCTCTTTCAGCCAGTTTGTGTGTGTGTTTGAGCAGTGTTGTAGCAACCATTTTTCCTTCCTATTGCGCGTGGATCCCGTCGAGTACGACGGATGCGTAGGGGTGCTAATACCTTCCCTTCGCATAACCGACTCCCGATCCCATTCTCTTTGGTCGTGAGACCATGTCTTTTCCAGGTTTACTCTGAGTGTTTCCTTTCCCTCTTTTGGGATAAATAACGCACGGTGGCGGCTCTGTTGTTCTTGTTTTCCCGCCGGTTTTTCGCGTGATGCGACAGCTGGCGACTCTGCTGGGGACTATAGAGAAGTTGACCTATGCTGGTCCATCTTCCCTAAGCGAGTCTCTCCTAGCGCTCTCTAGGATAGGGTTTGGTTGCTTTTGCTGTTATTTATTGCATTCATTTGTATATATTTGCATTTATCGTTTGCATTTATTGTTTGCATTAATGTTTGCATTTATTCATCTGTTTACCTGGCTGGCTGGTTGTCTGTTTCTCTCTGTTGGGGTGGGAGTTACATGAGGTAAAAGGCCCAATACCCAGGCCATGAGTGAAATCTAGGATACTTAGGAATAGAGTGATTCATGGGAAGCGGGTGGTATTGCGCCACTTAGCGGAACATTGATATCACGAGCAGTTCAGACCCTGGTGGGATATTATCGTTACATACTCCGGGTGTGTATATGATGATATTCTGCGAAAGGTTATTTATGCTGCGTTTCTCTCGACCTTACCCTGGCCTAGATGACACCCGTGAGTAGGGAGGGAATGATCATTATTACAGGTACAGTTGGTGACTTGTTGGTGACTTGTGATCCTGTTGGTGACTATTGGTTCAGAGGTTTGGGGTCTCAGATGACTTTGGGTTTCAGATGAATTTGTGGTTCCGAGTTCAAGCTGAAGCTTTGATCCTGTGTTCTGAGAGACACAGCCAACCAGTCCAGTCTGCATCATTTGCATCATAGCATATTTATTTTTCAAAAGAAACGCAATAAAAAAAGATACAAAAAAAAAAGAAAAGAAAAGAAAAAGAAAAAAAGAAAAAAAACTAATCCCTGCATGCATATCATTTCTCAGGTACATTCCAGAGCTTGTTCACTGATAGAGATGGCAACAGTCCCAGAGTTGAAGCGGAAGACTTGTTCCTACAGCTTTCACCGTGAACCTTTGACGTCTCTGATTGAGTTGAGTAACCTTATGACCAGTGGTAACCAGAAGGGGTTTGTTGACCAGTATGGAGATATTCTGACACTGTTGAAGATGGTAGTCGATCCGGTGCCGTTGCAGACCCTTCTACAGTTCTACGACCCAGAGCTTCATTGTTTCACCTTTCAAGATTATCAGTTGGCGCCTACTCTTGAGGAGTACTCCATTCTGCTGAGTGTCCCGGTCCGGTATCAGGTTCCTTTCTTGGATGTGCCCAAGGAGGTTGATTTCGGAGTTGTTGCCAGAGTTCTCCATTTGGGTATTAAGGAAGTCAGTGATAGTTGGAAGTCCAGTGGGGATGTGGTAGGATTGCCTTTGAAGTTTCTGTTGAGGGTAGCTAGAGAAGAAGCAGAGAAGGGAAGTTGGGAAGCCTTTCATGCTCAGTTGGCCGTCATGATCTATGGGATCGTCCTGTTTCCGAATATGCCCAATTTTGTTGACTATGCTGCAGTCAGTATTTTCATTGGAGGAAATCCAGTTCCTACTCTGTTAGCTGACACTTACTATGTTGTTCACAGTAGGCATGGTAAGGGTGGGGCTATCAGGTGTTGTCTCCCGCTTTTGCTCAGATGGTTCTTGTCTCTTCTGCCAGTCAGTGGACCTTTTGTGGATGCTCAGAGCACGCATAAGTGGACTCAGAGGGTTATGTCTCTTACCTCCTATGATATCAGGTGGCAATCTTACCGGATGGATGTGCGTAACGTCATTATGAGCTGTGGAGGATTCCGTAATGTGCCACTCGTAGGGACTAGGGGTTGCATCAATTACAACCCGGTTCTTTCTCTCCGCCAGTTGGGGTTTGTGATGAAGGGAAGACCACTTGAGGCTGAGGTAGCTGAAAGTGTGTATTTTGAGAAGCAGAGTGACCCGGCCAGATCGGAGCAGATAGGGAGAGCTTGGAAGTCTATTGGTGTGAAGGATGGATCTGTCTTAGGGAAGAAGTTTGTCGTTGCTATGCCTGATTACACTGATTGGGTCAAGGAGAGAGTAGAAACTTTGTTGTTACCCTACGATAGGATGGAGCCATTGCAGGAGCAACCACCTTTGATCCTTGCTGAGAGTGTGCCTGCGGAGCACTACAAGCAAGCCCTGATGAAGAATCGCCGTTTGAGAGAGAAGGAGCAAGATACCCAGATGGAGCTGTACAAAGCCAAAACTGATAGGTTGAACTTGGCTCATCAACTCAGAGGAGTGCGAGAAGAAGATGCTAGCAGACTGAGAAGCAAGAAGAGATCCTACGAGGAGATGGAGAGCATGTTAGATGCAGAACACCGGGAGTGCTTGAGGCTGCAGAGGGTTGAGGCCAGCTATCAAAAGAAGATCAGAGACTTGGAGAAGCAACTCAGAGATAAAGACATCCAGTTGAAGAAGGAAGTAGACTTGAGACAGGCATCAGAGAACCACCTTGGAGGAGAAGTGGTAGAGCTTAGACGACAACTGAAGGAGAAGATCACTCTTTTACCAGAATGTTCAGAATGTGACCTGTTGATAGACCAGTGTCGGTACTTGAAGACTCTCATTCCGGGAGGCCGTTTGTCTTAGCTTGTATCTTTGATATGTATGTTGAGAATCACCTCCAGGCTTGTTGGATGGGATTCATTGTTGTACTCCGATTGTTTGGATTTTCTTTGTCGACTTTGTTGTATGATCCTGTTACTCATATAGATGAGGTTGTTGGTTTCACCTTGTACTCATCACTCTTGTGTATGTTGTTTCTGTGCTTCTGTGTTGTTCTTGCTGCAGGTCGCCATCTCTTGAGGATGACTCAGGCTCTTTGAATGCCTGAGGAATGAACATATCATGTGCATCATACGCATCATTAGCACCATACTCATATCATTTTGCATAACAGGTGTTCTTGGTCGTGACTTCTCACTCTTGGTTCCTGTTCAGGCAGGATAGCTGATCAACGTCCGCACCGCTACTCAACAAGACTGAATCAACAGAGAGGTATGGATCAAGTTCAAGCTGAGTTGGCTGAGATGAAGGCCGACATGGCCCAGTTTATGAATATGATGCAAGGGGTTGCACAAGGTCAAGAAGAACTTCGAGCCATGGTTCAGAGACAAGAGGCTGCAATTCCACCGGTCAACCATGCTCCGCCAGAGGGAGGCCCGGTCAATGATAATAATGTTGCTGCTGCTGTACCCATCAACAACTATGCTGTAGGTGATGAGTTGGGGGGTATTCGAATCAACGGTCAACCTATTGCTCCAGATGCCGCTAATGCCAGAGCAGTCCGTGCCCCGGCCCGTAATCCTGCTCCGATTGTTGACAGACAAGAGGATATGTTCTCTCTGCTCAGTGAAGACGAAGACGTTCTGGGAAGGGTTGATGAGAGGGATCGTAAAGTTGATGCCCTTGCTGAGAAAATTAGAGCTATGGAATGTCAGAATTCTCTCGGTTTTGATGTTACCAATATGGGGTTGGTGGAAGGTTTGAGAATCCCTTACAAGTTCAAAGCACCGTCCTTCGATAAATACAACGGTACTTCTTGCCCTCGCACCCATGTGCAGGCTTATTATCGAAAAATCTCTGCGTATACAGATGATGAAAAGATGTGGATGTATTTTTTCCAAGATAGTCTATCTGGGGCTTCTTTGGACTGGTACATGGAATTGAAGAGAGATTCTATCCGATGCTGGAGGGATCTGGGTGAGGCCTTCTTGAGGCAATATAAACATAACATGGACATGGCGCCTAGCCGGACTCAGCTGCAGAGTCTTTGTCAGAAATCCAATGAGAGCTTCAAGGAGTACGCCCAGAGGTGGCGTGAACTGGCTGCTAGAGTTCAACCCCCTATGCTGGAGAGGGAGTTGACAGACATGTTTATCGGTACTCTTCAGGGTGTGTTTATGGACCGGATGGGGAGCTGCCCATTCGGTAGTTTTTCTGATGTTGTCATTTGTGGAGAGAGGACTGAGAGCTTGATTAAAACTGGGAAGATCCAAGATGCTGGTTCCTCTTCTTCTAAGAAGCCGTTTGCTGGGGCACCTCGTCGAAGAGAGGGTGAAACTAATGCTGTTCAACACCGCAGAGATCAGAACAGAAGTGAATACCGTCAAGTTGCTGCAGTAACCATTCCGGCACCTCAACCTCGTCAACAACAACAACAAAGAGTTCAACAACCGCAACAACAACAACAGCAACGTCCGTATCAGCCCAGACAAAGGATGCCTGATCGACGTTTTGATTCGCTACCCATGTCGTACGCCGAACTGCTGCCCGAACTACTCAGGTTGGGGATGGTTGAGTTGCGTACAATGGCTCCGCCTACAGTATTGCCTCCTGGGTACGACGCCAACGTCCGTTGTGACTTTCACTCTGGGGCACCAGGGCATCATACTGAGAAGTGTCGGGCTCTCCAGCACAAGGTCCAAGATTTGATCGATGCCAAAGCAATCAACTTCGCTCCAGTGCCTAACGTCGTAAACAACCCTATGCCTCAGCATGGTGGGCATAGAGTGAACAATATTGAGGGGAAAGAAGCTGAAGATCTGGTTGTTAATGTTGATGATGTTCAGACTTCTCTGCTAGTTGTGAAGGGCCGTCTGCTGAATGGGGGTGTCTACTCGGGCTGTGATGAGGATTGTTTGGGCTGTGCAGAATCTGAGAATGGTTGCGACCAGTTAAGGGCCGGTATCCAGGGTATGATGGATGAGGGTTGTTTGCAATTCAGTAGGGCTGTAAAAGATCGTGGAACAGTGTCAACTATCACCATTTACTTTAAACCGTCTGAAGGACGTGGACAAAGGGTCGTTAGTGCACCTGCAACAAATGGTACCCCAGTTACCATTTCCGTGCCTGTAACCATCAGTGCTCCAACTACTATCGTTGCGTCTGGAAGAAGGGCTGTTGAGAATAGTAGAGCCGTGCCGTGGAAGTATGATAATGCTTATCGCAGTAACAGAAGGGCTGAAAGTCAGACGAGACCAGTGAATCAAACTCCAGTGACAATTGGTTTACCGAATAGAGTTCCTGCAACTGTTGGTCCGGCTGTGGATAATGTAGGGGGTCCAGGAGGTTTTACCAGAAGCGGTCGTCTGTTCGCACCGCAGCCTTTGAGGGACAATAATGCTGAGGCTCTCGCCAAAGCAAAGGGTAAGCAAGCTGTGGTTGAGGAAGAACCTGTCCAGAAGGAAGCGCCCGAGGGGTCATTTGAGAAGGACGTGGAGGAGTTTATGAAGATAATCAAGAAGAGTGACTACAAGATTGTAGATCAGTTGAATCAAACTCCGTCCAAGATTTCTATACTTTCACTGTTGATGTGCTCTGAGGCACACCGTAATGCCTTGCTGAAGATGTTGAATCTGGCTTACGTGCCTCAGGAGATTTCTGTCAATCAACTGGAGGGTGTGATGGCCAATGTGAGCACCAGGCATGGTGTAGGATTCACCAACCTGGACTTACCGCCTGAAGGGCGGAACCATAACAAAGCCTTGCACATCACCATGGAGTGCAAGGGGGCAGTGTTGTCTCACGTATTGGTAGACACCGGGTCGTCGCTGAATGTGTTGCCTAAGCAGATTCTGAAGAAGATTGATGTGGAAGGGTTTGTGCTTACTCCCAGTGACCTGATCGTTCGTGCTTTCGACGGATCCAAACGTTCTGTGTGTGGGGAAGTTACCTTGCCTGTGAAGATAGGTCCTGAGGTATTCGATATCATCTTCTATGTTATGGACATCCAGCCCGCCTATAGTTGTTTATTGGGGCGTCCATGGATTCATGCAGCAGGGGCAGTCTCGTCGACTCTCCATCAAAAACTCAAGTATGTCTGGAACGGTCAGATTGTGACTGTGTGCGGTGAAGAAGAGATTCTGGTGAGTCATCTATCCTCGTTCAAATATGTTGAGGTGGATGGCGAGATCCACGAAACCTTATGCCAGGCGTTTGAGACTGTGGCTCTTGAGAAAGTGGCGTACGCTGAGCAGAGGAAGCCAGGTGCTTCAATTACTTCTTACAAGCAGGCTAAGGAGGTTGTTGATTCTGGCAAAGCTGAAGGCTGGGGCAAGATGGTGGATTTGCCTGTCAAAGAAGACAAATTTGGCGTTGGGTATGAGCCTCTCCAAGCAGAGCAGAATGGTCAAGCGGGTCCGAGTACTTTTACCAGCGCTGGGCTGATGAATCATGGCGACGTCTCTGCAACCGGTAGTGAAGACTGTGACAGTGATTGTGACCTAGACAACTGGGTTCGCCCGTGTGCACCAGGGAGGTCTATCAACAACTGGACGGCTGAAGAAGTGGTCCAAGTTACTCTTCAGACAGAGTAATTTTTTGTTGTTTTTTCATTTTGCATGAAAATCCTACGATCTGCCCAAGGCGTAGTGATTCATTGTAGGGCCTCATCATGTTTTAATGATTATCATTAATGAAGGACATTTTTTGCAATCAAACTTTGTGATCCCTGTCTTTCTATTTTTTGTTTTCATCTTTTTTCAAAAACAATAAAAATGGCAATGTTTTTGTTTTTTGTGACTTTATTGAACTCTTTTTCTAAAAAAAAGCATTAAACATGCAGAAGCGATCTTATGGCATTCACTATGAACAGTTCTGTTATGGCTCAGTATGATTTCGACAATCCCATCTACCAAGCTGAAGAGGAGAGTGAGGAAGACTGTGAACTTCCTGCAGAATTGGTCAGATTGCTGAAGCAAGAGGAAAGGGTCATCCAACCTCATCAGGAGGAGTTGGAGGTTGTTAATTTGGGTACTGAGGACGCCAAAAGAGAAATCAAGATTGGGGCTGCTTTAGAGGACTCTGTCAAGAGGAGGCTGATTGAGATGCTGAGAGAATATGTGGAGATATTCGCCTGGTCATATCAAGATATGCCTGGTTTGGATACAGACATTGTGGTGCATCGATTACCTCTTAGAGAAGGATGTCCTTCGGTCAAGCAGAAGCTTCGTAGAACGAGTCCTGATATGGCAACTAAGATCAAGGAAGAGGTTCAGAAGCAGTGGGATGCAGGTTTTTTGGCTGTTACAAGTTATCCCCCATGGGTGGCCAACATCGTTCCTGTGCCGAAGAAGGATGGTAAAGTCAGAATGTGTGTCGATTACCGGGATTTGAATAGAGCGAGTCCGAAAGACGATTTCCCATTACCTCACATTGATGTATTGGTTGATAATACGGCTCAATCCTCGGTATTCTCTTTCATGGATGGTTTCTCTGGATATAATCAGATCAAGATGGCGCCAGAGGACATGGAAAAGACGACATTCATTACACCTTGGGGCACGTTCTGCTATAAGGTGATGCCATTTGGGCTAAAGAATGCTGGTGCTACCTATCAGAGGGCAATGACGACTCTTTTTCATGACATGATGCACAAAGAAATTGAAGTGTACGTAGATGATATGATTGCGAAGTCGCAGACAGAAGAGGAGCACCTGGTTAATTTGCAGAAGCTGTTTGACCGGTTGAGAAAGTTCAAGCTGAGGTTGAATCCGAACAAGTGTACGTTTGGGGTGAGATCAGGGAAGCTTTTAGGCTTCATTGTCAGTGAGAAAGGGATTGAGGTTGATCCAGCAAAAGTCAAAGCTATTCAAGAGATGCCTGAACCGAAAACGGAGAAGCAAGTCCGTGGGTTTTTAGGGAGGTTGAACTACATTGCAAGGTTCATATCTCACTTAACCGCCACGTGCGAACCAATTTTCAAACTGCTTAGAAAGAATCAGGCGATCAAGTGGAATGATGATTGTCAGAAAGCTTTTGACAAGATTAAAGAGTATTTACAGAAACCTCCAATCCTTATACCTCCAGTTCCAGGGAGACCTCTGATAATGTACCTGTCAGTGACTGAGAACTCGATGGGGTGTGTATTGGGACAGCATGACGAGTCTGGTCGAAAAGAGCATGCCATATACTACCTTAGCAAAAAGTTTACCGACTGTGAAACAAGATATTCACTGCTCGAGAAAACTTGCTGTGCTTTGGCCTGGGCTGCTCGCCGACTGAGGCAGTATATGTTGAACCATACTACCTTATTGATTTCTAAGATGGATCCAGTGAAGTACATCTTTGAGAAACCAGCTCTCACCGGACGCGTTGCTCGTTGGCAGATGATTCTAACAGAATATGATATTCAGTACACGTCACAAAAGGCCATCAAAGGTAGTATTCTGTCAGACTACCTCGCCGAGCAACCGATTGAAGATTATCAGCCTATGATGTTTGAATTCCCTGATGAAGACATCATGTATCTTAAGATGAAAGATTGCGAAGAGCCTCTTGTCGAGGAAGGACCGGATCCGGATGACAAATGGACACTGATGTTTGATGGGGCTGTGAATATGAACGGTAACGGTGTTGGGGCAGTATTGATCAATCCTAAAGGTGCTCATATACCTTTTTCTGCCAGATTGACGTTTGACGTCACCAACAACGAAGCTGAGTATGAGGCTTGTATCATGGGGATAGAAGAAGCCATTGATCTGAGGATCAAAACTCTTGATATATATGGAGATTCCGCTCTAGTGATCAATCAAGTCAATGGAGATTGGAATACAAATCAGCCGCATTTGATTCCGTATAGAGATTACACCAGAAGAATACTGACGTTCTTCAAGAAGGTGAAGTTGTACCATGTCCCCCGGGATGAGAATCAAATGGCCGATGCCTTGGCTACTTTGTCGTCTATGATCAAAGTTCATTGGTGGAATCACGTGCCACATGTTGCGGTGAATCGACTCGAGAGGCCTGCGTATGTGTTTGCAGCCGAGTCTGTTGTGATTGATGAGAAGCCGTGTTATTATGACATCAAGAACTTCCTCAAGACTCAGGAGTATCCTGAAGGTGCGTCGAAGAATGACAAGAAAACCCTGAGAAGGCTAGCTGGAAGCTTCTATTTGAATCAGGATGATGTGCTGTATAAGAGAAACTTTGACATGGTCTTGCTCAGATGCGTGGACAGACCCGAGGCAGACATGTTAATGCAGGAAGTTCATGAAGGTTCCTTCGGTACTCATGCCGGCGGACATGCAATGGCTAAGAAATTGTTGAGAGCGGGTTATTACTGGATGACTATGGAATCCGATTGTTTCAAGTATGCTCGGAAGTGCCATAAGTGTCAAATCTATGCTGATAAGGTGCATGTACCACCAAGCCCTCTGAATGTCATGAATTCGCCTTGGCCGTTTGCCATGTGGGGCATTGATATGATTGGGAAGATTGAGCCTACTGCTTCGAATGGACATCGCTTCATTTTGGTAGCGATTGACTATTTCACCAAATGGGTGGAAGCAGCTTCCTATGCTAACGTTACCAAACAAGTGGTTACCCGGTTCATCAAGAAAGAAATCATCTGTCGTTATGGAGTTCCGGAGAGAATCATCACTGACAATGGTTCGAATCTCAATAACAAGATGATGAAAGAGCTTTGTAAAGATTTCAAGATTGAACATCACAATTCTTCTCCTTACAGACCGAAGATGAATGGTGCTGTAGAAGCGGCAAACAAGAATATCAAGAAGATTGTGCAGAAGATGGTCGTTACGTACAGGGATTGGCATGAGATGCTGCCTTTCGCTTTGCATGGGTACCGTACCTCAGTGCGTACGTCGACCGGGGCAACCCCTTACTCCCTTGTGTATGGTATGGAAGTCGTCCTACCTGTTGAAGTGGAGATTCCTTCTCTGAGAGTTTTATTGGATGTCAAGCTGGACGAAGCCGAGTGGATTCGAACAAGGTTTAATGAGTTGAGCCTTATCGAAGAGAGACGGCTAGCAGCTGTATGCCATGGACAGTTGTATCAGCGAAGGATGAAGCGAGCCTTTGACCAGAAAGTGCGTCCTCGAAGCTATCAGATCGGTGATCTAGTTTTGAAGAGGATCCTCCCCCCCGGTACAGATAACAGGGGCAAGTGGACTCCTAATTATGAAGGTCCGTATGTTGTGAAAAAGGTATTCTCCGGTGGAGCCTTGATGCTTACAACTATGGATGGTGAAGATTTTCCGTCTCCTGTTAACTCAGATGTAGTCAAAAAATACTTCGCATAAATTGACCCGCTGGACAAAAAGAAAAAAGAGTCCAGGCAAAAAAAGGGCATCCCGGCGAACCAAAAAACAGAAATAAAAGGTTCGGGCAAAAATTAGGGATAAAATGAAAAGAATTTGTACACCCGGTAAGTCGAAAACCCGCAAGGGCGGCTTAGGCAAAAATGGGTATCCCGGTGGATTGAAAACCCGAAAGGGCGATCCAGCCAAAAGAGGGATTAAAGCGAAGACTATAGTCTGAGTTGTCTGTACTTCATCAAGCTTTGTCATCTGCCATCTCGAAAGATGTGATCTGTCCAGTCATTCTTCTCAGAAAGCAAGGAGTTGGGAGGAAAACTGATGATCTGTGAGTTATAACAGAATTGGGAAATAGTGGATGCCGTGTTCACATTGCCATTAGGATAGATTTTTTCCTTTTGTGCGCAATTACCTCTTCCTAGGAATTGCTCCCCAATGTATTTGCCTCTTCAGGCACATTTTCAATCAATAAAAGTCGTTATTCAGATAAATAGCTCTTTGGTTTTTATTTTTACTGTTTTATTTGCAAAAATGTCCGAATTTTTGATAAGCATTGCATATAAGAACATGAAGGCTACACAATAACGTGCAAAAAGATGAAACATTTGAAAATCATTTTGAATGTCGAGGACACTTGAGCATATCTTGTCCATGTATCCCCTGGGGGCATTTTTGTTGTGCTGTTTTTCAGGTTGGCATCTGTGAGGATGTTTCCTCAGCAGATATTTTCCCCAAGCAAGTATGAAAGCTATCAGAGCTATGTTCCCCTGCGGAGACGTCTGTGGATAGTGCCTTCTATTCCCCAACAGATCTAAGGATTGCCTATCCCAGCAGGCCTGTATTTACTGTTTTCCTCCCCGAGTGAGGCAGTTTCATTGAAATTTATCTCCAGCATTTATCCTATCTGTGGACTGAAGGATATCCCCAGCGGAGTTTACCTTTCCCCAGCAGCAGTGCTATTCTCCAACATGAGTGAGAAGTCGTTGCTCTCCCTGCAGAGTCTCCCCGCAGAGTTGGAGTACCCGATCAGTTTTGGCTCCCCAACCGGAGTTTTTCATCATTTTTGCATTTTTTGCATGTAGTGGTCATTGCATCCTCAAATCGCGTAGCATTCCCATTCAATATGGAGCATTACGCCATAGAAAAATTCAAACATATGCATTCATGTGTTAACCTCACCAGACCGTATCCCCGGCAGAGGCGGATCATTTCATTCAACATCAGCACAGCAAGTCTGCTACAATTGCTCTTGACAGCATTCAGGATCGATATCCCCACAGAGGTTTATTACCTCACCCGTTGGCGACAGAAAGTTTGTTTCTCCCCAGTGAGACCCCCAGCAGGTGGTCAACCTTGCCTTGACATATCTAAAAAGTCGTTCTTGTGATACCGGTAAGTGTCATACCAACACCCGCGTGTGTTCTATCATTTTTGGTGTCGGTAAACACCATTGCTTCGGTGTCGGTAAACATCGAGTATCACCCAGTCATCGGTAAATGTCTGGTCATTTTTGGTGTCGGTAAACACCATTGTTTCGGTGTCTGTAAACATCGGGTATTCTCCCCAGTCATCAGTAAATGTCTGGTCATTTTGGTGTCGGTAAACACCATTGTTTCGGTGTCTGTGAACATCGGGTATTCTCCCCAGTCATCAGTAAATGTCTGGTCATCATTATTGGTGTCGGTAAACACCATTGTTTCGGTGTCTGTAAACATCGAGTCTTTTCTGCAGTCATCGGTAAATGTCTGATAATCCCCAGCTAGAGATCCCCAATAGAGTCATCGGTAAATGTCCTATCTGGTTTCCAGTTGCAAATATTTGTTTTTTCCCTTAGTAAAGTGTTCCCCGGTCATCGGTAAATGTCTGGTCGTTTGTTTTGATGTCGGTAAACATCATCTTTCGATGTCGGTAAACGTCGAGTCTCATCCCAGTCATCGGTAAATGTATGGTCATGCTTTGTTTCCTTGTTGATAAAATCAAGATCCCCAGAAGTCGTCAGTAAACGTCTTGTCTGATTACACCACAAAGATTTTGTTCCTCCTCAAGTGGAGACGCCATCGGTAAATGGCCCCGTATGCTTCGATATCGGTAAATATTGAATGCCCAGTTGCAGTAGCCATCGGTAAATGGTCGAGCTGAAGATGATATCGGTAAATGTCAAGTTTCTTTGAAGCCACCATCGGTAAATGGTCTTACTTCCTTTTAACATCAAGTTGTTTCCCAGCAGTCATCGGTAAATGGTCTTGCTGAAGTTGATATCGGTAAATATCAAGTTTCCAGTTTCTAACCATCGGTAAATGGTTTCGCTTTTCTGAAGTTGTCAATTGCAGGCGTCATCAGTAAATGACGTGGTTCTTCTTGTATTATATCCGGCAGAGTGCAAATTTCTACGGTTCTTGGTATTCAATCCCTGTTTACCCTGAAAGTCTGACAGCCGTTGCTCTCATCCATTCGGGTTCCCAGCTGATTGAATAGGGGCAGCTGTAACACCTCAAATTTGCACCTATCATTGTACATACATTCTCATATTAGGTCATAACATAACATGGTCCACTGCATAGCATTGCATTGTCCCATTTGCCTCAAGTACAAGCCAATCAGGAATTAGGTCAAACTGGTCAGGAGATCAGTCAGTCAAGCAAGCAAGTGCATTTCTCAAGGAGACAAGGCCCTAGGGTTAGTCCAACATGTTCACATGACTTGGGGATCCATTTGAAGTGTTTAGGTCAAAGATTGGATGTTCAGAAGTCATCAGTCAATGCACAGCTTGCCAGAAACCCTAAAAAGTCAAACTTGGTCAACTATGTCTGATTTTATGGTTTTGATGGTTGGATTTGGTTTGAGAGAGCTCATTCATGTCCCAATAGGCCTCATATATCATGTCAAACACCATCATGGAAGAATTTGAAGCCAGATCAGAAATTTCCAAAAATGGAAACTGGACCTGTAATTGAAACCTGCCCAAAATGGAAAGTCTTGATCCTCAAACTTACATCATGATACAAGCTTCAAATGAATTTTTGCCCAACATAAAAGTTGAAGATCTTGTTCTCCCATTTCCAAAAAGTCCAAGAACACTCAATTCCCATGTATGGTTGACAAGTTATGATCAAATCGTTTTCAGAAAATCTTGAACTTCAAAAGGCCATATCTCTCAAACCATTTGGCCAATTTGGGTGGGGTTTTTTCCTACAAGTCACATTTGATCCCCTCTTTCCAAAAATGTAACTTTCATGTACCAAAACCTTATGGATCAAAATGGCATTTTTTGACTTACTTGAATTAATTTTCAAGTGAAGTGAAATTTTGACTTTTTAAAATAAGCCTTTTCCATCATTTTGGCCATTGGGAATTGATCTGAAATTGTATTTTGGACATGTTCAAAGTCAAATTCGTGCAAGTACATACACCCATGCCAACTTGCTTGAAACTTGAAAAAAAAAAGTACATTTCTCAACAACTCTATCCCACATTTTCATGAACCATCATTTGTACCTTTAAACAGAGAATTAAAAGCTGATTTTCTGTCATTTACAAACCCTAGTTGCAGCCTCTAACCACACAAAAAAACTCTCATTCTCTCTCAATTTGCATTTTCACAAAATTGGAATTTCTGAGCAAAAACTCCAAAACACTCGAGCAACTCTTGTTGGTTTCTTCACCTAGCCATCATCTGGAGCTCTTTTGAAGCAGCCAATCCCAACTGTACAGCACCTTTCATGTTCTGTTTTCTCCATGGACCAACAATGGTGACTCACGAGTTGAACATTTCCAAGCATCATTGAGCAAAGTACTTCAAGCATCCATCATTTCAAAGCTTAAGGTGCATCTGTTTCAGGCCAAAAACACCAAACAACATCTGTACCACGACTGTCCTTCAATTTTGGTAAGAACTCGATTCCCTCCTTTCTTAAAACTATGCTATGCATTAGATAGGCCTCCTTGCCATGGTCATTTTGAGCTTTGAAGCACTAAAAATGGTGGTGTATTTTGAAAGAAATGTTGAATGGAAATTTGATGATTCAAACTTGTTTTGTATGATGCATACTATGTGGCTCGATTCCATGCTAATGGTTGTTGAATTCATGATGTGTGTTGTTTGCCGTTTCCATTAATATGCTGGTTTGTCATTTCTGGAAAAGTTTTTCACGATGATGATGAACAAGATGATGAATGCGTTGCTGTAAAAACGCTGCCCAGTTACCTGCGGATTCACGTGCGGCCTTCATAGCCAGCCGCGAATTTTCCTGCGGAATTCCTGGGCTAGGGTTTTTTTTATGAATTTGTTACTGTTGCATGGGCACGGACCAATAGAAACATTCCGTTTCCTTTGCCAAAACGACCGCGTTTTGTTTAAGTGGCCTGGGAATTACAAGTTTGCCATTCGTGGCATGTGACACATTGAATTAAGTTATTTCTTTTCCATTTTAATTTCATTTGATCATCAAAATTTGAAAAATCATATCTCATCCATTTTAATTCCAAATCTCATGGGAATTTTTGCATTGTGTTCATATGGATCTCTAATTTTTTATCATGATTTTTCCAGAATTTTGTGATCAATGGATTTTAATTGGTATTAGGGTTTGTGACATGTGCTCATATTTTGTACCTTTTGCAAAAACATTTGTGAAATGGTGATACTTTACCCAATGGCTCCCAAATTTTTTGTGCTTAAACTAGACACGCTCATGGTGATTTTGGTGTAGAGTTTGTGAATTTATCATTGTTGGTTTGTGAGTTATGTTTTTTTGAATTAGGGTATGACAATTTGTGTCATACCATTGATGTCCAACTTCATGATTTTCATTACCATGCTTCTTGAACTCAAATTGGTTTGCATTTTTGCATGAATGTACTCTTGGTTGTCTAGTTTACATGTGAATTTTCTTGGAATTATTTGTGGCATTTCCTAATTGTTTGAGATTTTCTCCCCTGTTTAGTCATATGTTGACTTTTTGTGACACATGTTCCCATTTCATTTGTGAAATTCTCATACTTTATTAGATGGACATGAAATTTTACATGAGATAACTAGACATCCTCATCTTTGCCATGGGTTTAGTCCCATTCATTTCTCATATGCTATCTCTGATTTATGAATTTTTCAAGTTGATGCATGTTTGGTTGACTTCATTGAGCATGTTCAAAATTGCTTTGACTTTATGATTTTCATTGACTGCCTTCCACTTGTCCGAATGAGATGAAATTTGACATGCTTACCATGCTGTGGGTTGTGATTGATCATGATTTATTTGGTGATTTTTGGAAATGTTTAAGATTGCGTTTGATGCAAGTCTTGCTGTTGACTTCTATGAGCTTCTAAATGCCATGTTTTGACCTAATTTGCTCATGAAATGATGATGATGATTGATATGAATGTGAACCCAATTGGTTGTGTTTCTTGATTGTTTGAACATGATTTTGGATGCTTACCACTTGCTGTTTTGACTTTCTCATTCATTTTTGACCCTAGGCTTGCCCTAGTGGTCCTGTTACTCACCTTTGAGCTCATGTTTTCAGGTTGACCAACAAATGACCAATGGGACCATTTCTTTTGATTAAGCTTACTTGAATATCATTAAGCTAACCTCTTTGTTTTGTAGGTGGCTTGGCTCTCAAGCCTTAAGCCTTGTGCCTTGCACATTCATTTGCTTCTGACTAACTATTGATGTCTGTTTCTTTTTGCTTTGCTTGAAGTTGTATACTAATGTCTGCTTGACTATTTCAGGTGATTTTAGTTACTCAGTTCCTTGTGAACTTTTGCTTTGCTTTGCTTATTAAGCAATTTGCATTGAGGTATACCTTTCTATCTTCATGTAGTCTGGAAGACCTGGCCTGTTACTTGGCCAGGCAACTGACTGAAGTCCTCCTTAAGAGGCAATGTTTGTGGATGTTTAATTTTGTCCTTGTATAGAGTCAAAGACCTCCTAAGTGAAGAGGCAATTGGCAGAACCCAAGGGATATGCAATCTATCCCTGCTATTCTGTGTGTCATCTGCTTTGCTCACACCACTGTGTTGATGCATTGCAGATACAAACCCAAGATCTTGTACAATTGTACAGTTGAGTCAGTATCAAATGTGTAGAAGGGTTCCCACTTTCTGAACCCACACATTCTTGTCTTAAGCTCTCCCAGGCCAGGGATAAGAGCTGTGAAGTCTCATCTTCACTCACCTTTCATCTGCTTCACCTTAGCCCCTCAATGGCAAGGTTAAGAGCACATTCACCCGGTTCCAGAGGTTTGTTTGTTGAGGTTGATATGACCCCTCGACTAAAACCTAACCCTTGTTTGAGCCACTTGATTGCGTATAGTGTGTGCTACTTGTGCTTGTATGTTTGTTTGACTTGCTTCCTGTGCAAGTTAGGGTTAGTTTAGACTTGCTTCCTGTGCAAGTTAGGTTTTGCTTGGCTTGCTTCCTGTGCAAGTTAAGTGTGTGTGTGGCTTGCTTCCTGTGCAAGTCATGCTTAGGATAGGCTGGCTCCCTGTGCCAGTTAGCTAGAAACCTTAACTTAGGGATGATTTTGCATGATAACATCTAGGCTCGAGTCGTAGTCTCCCTAGTTGTGTCTCCCTCTGTTATCTGGTTAGGCTAGTCCTTTATCCCTGCGTAGGGGAACTACGACGCCCTGATCCTCATACCAGATGAGGTACGTAGGCAGGAGATGAGCAGATCTCTCCGGGCGCCTGTGTCTTTGTTTTGTCTTGTTGTGTGCTTGGAAGCTGATGTAAGTCCATCGAGTGGCATTCGGGTTCCAGTGTGGGTTTGTTGGTTCGGATGCTGATGTAAGTCCAGTGATTGGCGTTCAGGCTCCACGTTTGCCTCTTTGTGTGTGTTTTGGTTCGGATGCTGATGTAAGTCCAGTGATTGGCGTTCAGGCTCCACGTTCGCCTCTTTGTGTGTGTTTTGGTTCGGATGCTGATGTAAGTCCAGTGATTGGCATTCGGGCTCCACGTTTGCCTTTGCCTGTGTTTGTTCGTGTATGTGTCAGCCGAGCTACGAATGCTCTGATTCTTCTCTCGTCCGAGAAGATACGTATGCATAGGATGCGATATCCTAGCGAGCATGTGTCGTTTCCCGAGTCCGAACTACTTCGACTCTGATGTCTATGCCTGATAGACTAAGTAGGCCCAGGATGCGATATCCTGCCGAGTCAGTCTCTTTTGTTTTCTTGTGTCTCTTTCAGCCAGTTTGTGTGTGTGTTTGAGCAGTGTTGTAGCAACCATTTTTCCTTCCTATTGCGCGTGGATCCCGTCGAGTACGACGGATGCGTAGGGGTGCTAATACCTTCCCTTCGCATAACCGACTCCCGATCCCATTCTCTTTGGTCGCGAGACCATGTCTTTTCCAGGTTTACTCTGAGCGTTTCCTTTCCCTCTTTTGGGATAAATAACGCACGGTGGCGGCTCTGTTGTTCTTGTTTTCCCGCCGGTTTTTCGCGTGATGCGACACATACACGCGATCATACCAAGAGATATCATCATTAGTGAGAGACATGAGTCTCTGAGACCACCGTAGACATCCCTTGTTCTCCTTGAAGGCAAGAGTCTGCGGCAAGTGCGAAATAAACCACTTGTACAGCAAAGGCAGACAGCACACAATAACTCCTCCACCCTTTGCATTTCTCAGATGCAAAGAGAAATAGGCATCACCCAACAGAGTCGGAACGGGATTAAGAATTGAGAAGATCCTAATGGCGTTCACATCCACAAATTTGTCGATGTTGGGGAACAATACCAATCCATAGATGAGCAGCACAAATAAAGCCTCAAAGGCATCCTCACTCATGGCCTTCCCATACACGGTAGCTTGAGCGACGAGGAACTCGGAAGGAAGACCCTGAATTCCACCTTTGGTAGTCAGATTAGCTTTAATCAAAGCTTCATCTATGTGCAACAAGTCTGCAATCTCTCAAGCAGTCGAAATACTCTCTAGGCCACTGAACGGCACCTGATCCAGAATAGGAATCCCAATAAGGTGAGAATACTCCTCCAAGGTAGGCAGCAACTGGAAGTCCGGAAAAGAGAAGCAGTGATACAGAGGATCATAAAACTGAGCCAAAGTACTCATCAATCCCTCATCCACCTGAGTAGTCAACAGAGGCAGAAGCTTCCCATAACGAGCTTTGAAACCCAAGGGATCTAATACATAAGATGTCAAATTCCTTAACTCTTTCACATCGGGCTGTCTAAAGCTGTACTTCTTTGTATGCCTTTTTGGTCTTTCCATGTCTGAAAATTTTGCAAATAAACCCTTTAAGTTCCTTGAAAATTTTCTTTTTTTTTTTTGATGACATGAATGCAGATGAATGCATGAATGCAACAATCACACTCAAGGATCAAGCAAGTCACACCAAACAAAGGTCATGGGAAAGCTCATTGTATCCCTAATATCAATCATCCATTTTGGTGGATTATGGTTTTCACCTTATCAACACCCAAGTTCCATTGATATTAACGGTACATGAACCGGCTCAATCATCCTTAATATCAATCATCCATTTTGGCGGATTATGGTTTACACCTTATCGACGCCCAAGTTCCATTGATATTAACGATGTTTGAACGACTCAACCATGAATCACGGGTTTGCTGAGAGTCACGAGCATGGAGTCTCGGTTAAGAACCACCCAAAGGGAGTGTACTAGGGTTTAAACCTGCCAGACATGTTCTACCAGAGGTTCCCATAATCACCGTCCCATCTCTCGGATATTATCGGAGGAACGAATACTCGTATTCCAAAAATATTCTCAAGAGAGACTCTTATGAGTGTAGTATCGCGTAACAATCGCATCAGAACTTACATCTGAACGACCTCCGCACTACATCCTAAAAATAGGCCAAGATGGGCTTGGTAAACTAAGGTCCTTGGCTTCTAAGGCACATGATTGAAGGAATAATGCCTAACCAGAAATAACTTGTGTGACATTATTAATCCAACATGACCTCCACCAAGTGAATGGACTCGCAAGTCAACTGGCTAAGGAATAATCCACACCAGTCAACAAGACTACGCCATTCTCCTATCCTAGAGTGCACTCGAGTTCGGGTATAGAACTCATCTCACAGAGATCACCAAAGCAAACAGCAATTGTATATCAAGCAATTCAAACATTACAATTAATACAGTTATCCCAAATTGTACAAAAATATGTCAAATAACACACAAACAAATATCATACAACAAGGGTGAAAAGTAGGCAATACCACCAGGAAAGGTCTAATGTTATCCCCAGCAGAGTCGCCACTTTCCTGTAGCGGTGTATTCGTCGCTATATGATTTATTGATTAAACCATAAGCAAAGTATACAAAGAAGTCGAGTCGCCACCGCACTTTTATTTATCCTAAGGACTGGCTAAAAAGCGAACAAAAGCCTAAGAAATTTTACACGTAGAAAACCAATGAAAAGATCAGAGAATCTGGGTAAGGGGTAAATTACGTAATGGGAAGGTGTTAGGCACCCATCACGTCCTAGGTACTCCTAGGGAGCCCTTTTCACACTTGTTGTATAAAAAAATGTTTATTTGTTTATGACATATTGTGCAAACATGAATGGGATGATGAGAAAAGAATGTACAATTTTATTATTTTTGTGTTTGAACGGATGAACCCGTTGCCTACGTACCTTCCATCAAAGGTAAGGATCAAAACGCCGTAGTTCGGCTAAAAGATTTCCAAAAATTAGTGAGTTCATTTTAAAACACAAGCTCTAAGGCTTTTCATTACCAATGGGAGAAAACTCAACCTGAATCAACAATCGACCATGTGAGGACGGCTTCAACATACTAGTGAGGGGTTAACCCTATAATAAGTATGGAAGACTTACAATCAACTCACTAAGGATAAGGTAAGATTTACATCAACCGCTATGGTAATTGAAACCTATGGCTAATGTATGAAAGCATATCAACAATGGACAAAGCCACAAAACAATTGAATGGGTGAAGTTAATTGATCATGAGTATTCACAAAATATGGTCAAGGTATGATTAGGATTGATTCAAAGAAGTGTTATGAAAAGTGAAGTTTGAAAAGTCAAGGACTTAGGGTCCAAGTTTCTAATTTGAAAAGAGATGAGAATGTTTGCACAACAAGTCAAAAGTTCTTTTGAAAGCAAAGTGTGAAACGGTTTAGGACAAATAGGGGATGGAGAATGGAGTGTAAAACTTCTCAGAAAGGTTCACCTCTTGAGATCATATAGAAGATGATTCAAGTGTGTCCTTAGGAATAGGCAACAAAACAAGCAAATAAAAGCAAGGTGATACCGGATGCCATCAATGGACTTATACCAATCTCACAAACAAAAGCGGATACCGGATACCAATAAATGGGTTTACACCAATCTCCTAAAACAAAACAATGATACCGGAAGCCATCAATGGACTTATACCAATCTCACAAGTTAAAGCGGACATCAGATGCCAATAAATGGACTTATTCCAATCTCCTAAGGTAAAATAAAACATGGATGTCAGATGTCAATCTATCTGGACTTATACCAACCTCCAAAGGATGATCATAGGAGTACAAATGCCAACAACATGGTCTTAGAATTGCATCCTCACATACAACAAACAAACCAAAAGATGGATGTCAGATGCCAATCTATCTGGGCTTACTCTAATCTCCAACAAATGATCATGGGAGTACAAATGCCAACAACATGGACTTATAATTGTATCCTCACATACAACAAACAAACCAAGCACTAGGCAATGGACATGAGTAGCCAAATGAAATGGTCTTACACTCTATCCCTTCCAAATCATAGGAACAATGGCCAATTAATGGACTTACAGTTGTCCTCAATGGGTAAACCAAAGATGGATCACAAAGATATGAAATGATGATCATGCAATAATGAACAATCAATAATGATGAGTGCACAAAGGCAACCAAGAAAACATGTACAAATGAACCGATCAATCAATCAAACAAAGTCATTTAGCACACACTATAACCAAGCAATTAGGCTCAAACAAGGGTTAGACTTTAAAGTCAACTGGAATAGGGCAAATGGTGCTCTTAACCTTGACATTGAGAGCCAAGGTGAAGCAGATGAAAGGATATGAGGGGTGTGCCTCATTGCTCTTATCCCTGGTCAGGGAGAGCATTGAATATCAGAAGGTGTGGGAGTTCAGAAAGATGGAACTCTCTCCACAAGTTAAGGACTCGATAGATCTTGGGTTAGGATCCACACTGCTACAAACATGTAATGTGAGCAATGGGAAGACACACAGAATAGTAGGAGATAGGCTACATATCTCTTCTATCTACCAATTGCCTCATATGAGGTCTTTTCCTGCTTGGGGACAAAGTTAAACAATCACAAACATTGCCTCTTAAGGAGGACTTCAGACAGGTGTCTGGCTAAGTAACAAGCCAGGTCTTCCAGACTACATGGAGACAAGAGATTCTACCTCAATGCTTAAGCAAAGCAAAGCAATAGCAAGTTCACAAAGGAACTATGGCAACTAAGGTACCTGAAATCAATCAAATATAATCAGTACACCAATCACAAAGTCAAAACAGACAAGATAAGGACCAACAGTCAACACAATCAATCACATGTGCAAAGCACAAACTCAAATCAAATGAGCTAGCATCCTACAAAACAAACCAAGTTAGTCCATAACAATCAAATAAACCAAACTCAATCAACTTGAATTAATCTCCTTAAAGCAATTGCTTCTTCAACCTGAAAATCAAACTCAAATGTGAGAAGTAAACCCTTAGGCCAAATCCTAGGGTCAAATGAGGAGAAATAGACCAAAACCGAACATGAAAGTTGATCAAAATCAAGATTAATCAAATAAGAACAAAGTCCAATTGGTCTCATATCAAAACTATGCACCAATTCCATTTTACAAACAAATCATGTCAAACTATGCAAATTAAGCACTCAATGATGTAAATAGAATGAACACAAGCATATCAATACCAAAATGGCTCAATAAATTCCCAGAAAAATCATGCTTAAACAGAACACATTCAATGAGCAACATACCAAATTTCATGGCATTTGGATAAAGGGAAGAAAGTCAATTAAAATCAACAACTCAAAGCATGTTCAAGCAAGCTCATACAAGGCACCAAATCATGCATCAAGTTCATGTAAGCATAAAACAGTGACCAAACATGATAAATGAATGAAACCAAAGCCATCGCAAACTTCAAGATGTCTATAATACACATGCCAAATTTCAAGTCCATCCAATAAACACCAAGGATTTCACAAATCATATGATATCATGACTCACCAAATGTTCTCAATTGACCAAACAGGGGGAAAATTCTCAAACAAATAAAAAATGCATTCAAAAATTCCAGGAAAAATCACAAGCAAACTTAACATCCATAAGTATCAACATGCAAAAATCCAGATCAATTCAAGTTCAATAAGCATGGTAAATAAAATCAAGAACATGAACAAGACATGGTGTGACATACATTGTCACACCTCTAAAGATGACATCATATCTCACAATCCAGGAACTCAAAAATCACAAACCATATACCAAAATGACCAGGAATGAGTCTAGATCATGCATGTAAAATTTCAAGAATTTCCAATTAAGCATCATGATTTCATAAATGAAATGGCAAGCATGGTGCAACAAATGACATGTGAAAACAAACCCTAGGCAATTATTTTTCCTACACGTGCACAAATTTATTAAAAATCATCAAAAAATAAAGGACATGGTGAGGATCATGGTAGAAAAAATTTCATGTGAATTGGATCAATAGTTTTTGAGTTATGATTTTTTGAATGTGAAAGAAAAATAAAAAAAAGCATGGAAAGGCATGTGATACATGATATGCATAAGTGGAAGAAAAAACACAAGGCAATTGGCTGGATGCTGAAGCGGGGAATCGAACCCCTGAGTATTTCAAAATGAGCGCCACTTAAGTGAAACGTTACGTTTCACTTAAGTGCATGGCGCGCTCTGATTGGCTCATGGCGAAATAAACACCAAATCCATGCAAACTGAAGGCAAAACGGATCAAAGCCATTTCTGGAAATGATATTCAAACATTCATCACGTGTTCTTGCTGTTCATCATCAACATGAACAAAATCTCACAGAAATTAATGAAACCTATATGGATTGAATCCTCTCATCATGTACAACACTAATCCAACATTCATTTCAATTAATTTCACTCATAGCAAAAGGATCGAGCAAAACAAGTTTCACAATCCAAAATTCAAATCAGCATTGTCGCAGCCTGAAAAATACAGTGGGCGCAAAAAAACAACCGGCGAAAGAAAAAGATGACAGAAGAGTCGCCACCGTGCGTTATTTATCCCAAAGGAGGGAAAGGAAACGCTCGAAGTAAACCTGGAGAAAGGAAAGGAAAAGACAAGGTCTCGCAACCAAATCTTGGGTTCGGGAGTCGATTATGCGAAGGGAAGGTATTAGCACCCCCACGCATCCGTAGTACTCTACGGGATCCACTCTTGTTGTTTCTTGTCTAAAGGGTGTGTGTTTATCTAATGTACTATTTACTAAAAGGGTCAAGAGAAAAATGACTCGCATAGATATCGCATCCATTGCATACGTATCTCATCTGGAATGAGAATAAGAGTCTTCGTAGCTCGGCTACCTATGGGTGAAAGAGATGTGTGCTCGCTAAGACGTCGCGTCTTATGCCTACGTATCTCATCTGAACATGAGAATCAGAGTTGCCGTAGTTCGGCTACACGCACGCCAAACAAACAAACACACAAGCAGGCAAACATGGAGCCTGAGTGCCAATCACTGGACTTACATCAGCATCCGAACCAAAACACACACAAAAAGGGAAACGTGGAGCCCGAACGCCAATCATTGGACTTACATCGGCATCCGAACCAAAACACACGCACACTGGAACCCGAATGCCACTCGATGGACTTACATCAGCTTCCAAGCACACAACAACCAAACAAGTTAATAGGGAGTCGAGAACTCGAGCCTATAACTGTCAATCACACACACAAAAAGAAAGAAAAGTGTGCCCAGAGAGATCCCGCACGATCTCCTGCCTACGTACCTCATTTGGTATGAGGATCAGAGCAACGTAGTTCCCCTACATAGGGATTGCCATCTGAATATGGACTTACGAAAGGAGGACACCAGTTGTGTCAAAGGAGAGTGGGCAATGTGTTCACGTCCTAGCAGTAGGTGTCGCAGCTCGCTGAATCGAGTCTTAGGCAGTTACCTCTTTGCAGTAGGACGGACTACATGCCACAAGATCGGAGACGCTCGGAAAGGTCTAGAAGTGGGGAAGCTCTGCCCTAGAGTTGTCATGCAATATGTCCTTAGGTGTTTAGGATTTACAAATGGGAATATCTACCTATTGTTAGCATGCAAAGAATATGGGAATTCTACCTATGTTATCATACAAAAGGATATGAGAATCCTACCTATGTTATCACACAAAAGGATATGGGAATCCTACCTATGTCATCATGCAAAGGGTTCTATCTAATGGGTGCTACCTAATCGGAACAAGAATCGACGAATGGAGCAAGGAGAAGTGTTAGGGATAAGGGTAGATGGCGATGCATGAAGCAATCGACTTACAAGGTTGATGGCGATGCATAAAGCAATCGACTTACAAGGTTGATGGCGATGCATAAAGCAATTGACTTACAAAAGGGTGGATGAATACGTGCTGGTTCTGTTAGGTTTTGAAAAAATGATTACTCGACGTTGGATCGAGGTTTTGGTCTTGTTTTGAAATGGTTATCAGATGTTCATTTTAATTCTTGTATTAACAGATGAATAAAGAATGAAAGAATAAATATTATACATTTCATGGGAGAGGGATACATTTGTTATGAATGGGGGTTGTCATGGCAATCAAACGACATAAATATATGCCTCATACATCATACAAGTAGGCAACAGTCAATCAGACAATAAGACATTTAAACAAGTATGCGATCCAAATCAAATAATCAAAGAAATGAAATGAATGAGCATTAAACAACGTATGAGTGTAAGTGAAAGGGAACCGGCTCATTGTAAGAAAGCCCAAGAGTAAGCTATGTGAGGTTGATGGCGATGCTTAAAAAGCAATCGACTTACAAGGGTGTAAAAAAATGGGCTCGATATTAAATCGAGAAAGTATGATTTTTATAGTTTAAAAAAAATGGTTTTTGAACTAAATTCAAGTACAATAACTACGCATTATTAACACATGAAATTATAATAAGCATAAAAAGAGATATTAACAAAATACTAAAAGAATAAAAAAATGCTAAAGGAAAATAAAATCAAATAAAAAGCAAAAGGTGTCACACACGAGTATTGAACCCTCCCCACCTAATATTATGCAACTGCCCTCTCTCCACTAGGCCACTCAACAATATCTGCTATTAAGATACTACCCAAAATATATGAACTGGAATAAAAGTTTAAAATAAAACAACAAAGATTTCGTGGTTTTTATATTATTTCTGTAAAAAAACAAATTTAATTTAAAAAAATAATAATTAATTAATTAAAAAAAACAGAAAGGAAATGGAGAGTGAAGGCACAGAAGCTCGTCTTCTCCAATCTTCCAAAACGTTCCTCTCTCTAGAGACATTCATCTTCTTCCACACTCAAAACAGAAACAAACTCACAGAAAGAAAACCAAACAATATTCCTAACCCAATACTCGTTTCATCCTATCATCTTCTTCTCAACAAAGACCAAAACGTACCGACAACAAACAACTAGGAAAAACGCTGAACCTTTCCTAGAGCAAAATCAAAAGATGCAAACAAAAGGTCACATGTTATGAGGATGTCGAGAGAAATGTGATGATTACCTCCTCAAAACGAAGCTCGGCGCGGTTATGATAGTGGTGCGAGGAACTGGTGCGCTCTCTTCAGGTAACTTCCTTCGCCGTCGAATCCGATCCTAGGGTTTCTCTCGCTTCTGCCTTTTTGCAACCTTGTATTGAAAAAGTTATTTTTTAGGGTTTTTGATTCAATTCCGCCTCCAGGTCTTTGTCGTTGATTCTTTTTCCTTACTGATTTGCTCTCTCTTTTTATCCCCTGCCGTTAGGGTTTCGAATTGGTATCCTTGTGTTCAAAGGAGTAACTCTGTGAAGTCCCTTCGGTGTCCAGAAATTGGATTGACCTCTTTGATGCTATGTTCGACAATGGTAACCTGAACCCACTCTTTCTTCTTCATTTCTGTCTCAACTCTGTTTTGGGTAATCTTCTGAATTTTACTGCTTTGGCTAATTAACTTTACCTTTTTACTGCAGTGAAAATGGAGGGCTTGGTTTGATTTCAACATCTGAAGGATGGTTTGTGATTTTTCCTTGAATTTTAGTAGTTTCATGGTGAGTCAACATATCTTCTGGCTTGGTGCATAACCATTCCATAACAGCAACAGATGTGGTAGCAGGTTTGTTGTTGCATTTGGTTCATAGAATTCTTAATCACATTATCCACAATATTTGGAAGTTTAGATCTGTCTGTGAGCTGTGGCATTGCCCATGTGACAATAGATTGGCATTGAGATGAACTTAGTTTTTTCACAGGCACAAATCCAAAAGCATAGACATCACTTTTATCAGTCAATTTACCATCTAAAAGACACTCTGGTGCTACATACCCCAATGTCCCTGAAAGCCTGATGTTATTCTTGTTTTGGGACCCATCAATTATTGCAAGACCAAAAATCAGAAAACTTGGCATTGAAGTTTACGTCTAAGAGAATATTAGAAGATTTCAGATCTCTATGGATCACTGCAGGGTATCAGTGCTCATGCAGATACTTCAAGCCTCTTGCTGTGTCAAGAGCAATCTTCACCCTCATGTGCCATGTCAATGCAGAGCCATGAGAAGGTTCAGGTAATTGAGTTTCCAATGATCCATTTTGCATCAACTCATAGATAATAAACCTTGAATCCTCATGAGTTCCACAACCAAGTAGAGAAATTACATTTGGATGTTGAATTTCACTTAACAATTCCACCTCATTCTCATACTCTCTTTCTGCATATTGACATTCACAGTTCAACCTCTTGATTGCAACCAACAAATTATCATCCAAACTAACCTTGTAAACACATCCAAAACCAACTTCACCTAAGATGTTACTTTCCTTGAAATTTTCAGTGCCTTTTTCTATTTGCTCATAGTCAATGATTGGAACACACCCTTTCTTACCAACCTTCTTCACAGAATTGAATTTACTCAAAATTGGTGCAAAACCAAGTCCTTTCTCAGAGTCTGAATTTTGAAGGTTTTTCTTCCTTTTTGTTGTGTGAATTTGCAGCTGGCGTGCAGTCCTAGGTGAAGCAGGAGCAGGTCGTGTGAAGCAAGACATTGGCTCCACAATGCAGCTGCCTCATGGCTGCTGTTAATGATGATGACACGATGAGCTTGTTGGTTCCACTACAGGTCAAGACAAAGGTATGGAGTGTTGATGACTGAGCCTATTTTTGCTTCCAATATTGTTGATTTGCTGTTCCAATGCTCTGTACTTCAGTTGTTTTGATTCCTTTTGGGCAGGCTGTAGTTTTGATGCAGGTTCTGTGGTCATGCGAGGCATGTCATGAGATACCACATACATGTGATGATGTCGTGGCTTACTTGTGGTCTTAGTGTTGACATAAATTCCATCTGTTAGATGATGTTGCTTGGGACAGACCTTGGTGACTTGATGCAGATTGGTGCAGAATACTTGCAAAGGTTGTTTTGCACTCAGGTATGCAATTGGGTTTGCAGCCTTGTTAACCATTCAAATTGATGTGGCCATGTTTAGGTTTATGTCAGTCACCTGTTATGTTGTTGTTCGCAGGTTGGATTTTAATGGTTGTGGTTACAACAGGAAGATGATTTTGAGCCTCAAACAGCATGGCCACGGTGTTTCATCCTGCAGGTGTGTATGCTTTAGCTCTGCAGCAGGTGAGAGTTGGCATTGTGAATGCAATCTCTGCTCATAACTAGGTTCCATGCTTCACAAGTTTTAATCCCACTGCTTGTATTCAACCCCTTTCCTTCATTGGTTTCTTTTGCTGCAGCCTGGACTTGTATATCATCTCAAATTAAAGTTTAGCGATGGTAGATTTTTTTTTTATGCAGGCTTGGAATATGTTTGGCTTTGAAGTGCGCATTTCATTGTGAAGAGGATGCATTGCTGCTATGCACTTGGCCTTGCAATTATGTTGAATCCTTCTTCCAGTTCAGCATGTGGTAGGTGGCTAAGCATGTTTTTTGGTTTTGCAAGGTAACAACCATGTGCTTGAGTTGGAAATAGGTCAGCTGGGCATTGATGTGTTTGTGATCTTGCTTGTGGCTTGCAAGTCAGCATGTATTGCTGAACTTTTATGCATTGCTCGTTCTTTCCTTTGTTTTAAGGATATTGACTTGTGAGTTGGTTTCACTGTAGAACTTGTGAAGGGCTTGCTTATAGTCTATGTTTTTTTCTCATGCCTAACTGCAATTTTGGTGCTTTGGATTTAATTGATTATTGGTGAATGCAGGACTGGTTTGCATCTGTTGGTTATGGCAGTGCATCAATTATGTTGGATGATTTAGATTGTGGTCTGTTTAGCATGGCAATTTGGTTTATTGCAGGATCACAGCAAGTCTGTTTTGGTCTTAGTATTTGTTGATGATGGCAAGAGTGCATCCTATGGCAAGGTTGTTGCAGCAGTAGGCTCTTGTAGATTTGCAACAGGGTTCCACAATGTCTAGCTTGGGCTATACTGCCAGATGTCTTGATGTACAATTTTGGTAGTGGTTTTGTTGGTGCAAGACTGAGTCTGCGGCAGGATGCTTCTTAAGGAGGGGTGCTTGAAACACAAGCCAACCAGACCAAGACAAACAATGACCAATAAGATAAACACATCCAAGTGTCCAGTTTTTTTCTCTTCAGCATCACTCAAAGACCATGTTCCAAAATCAATCATTGGTGTTGTTGTTACCTCTGTTATGAATGTTGCAATACTATTTACATGATTACTTGGAGTATATATTGTTGGACCCTTGTATAATGTAATCACAGTTGCACCAATTACCCAAAATATTGTTCCTGCCACTTTGGCCAATCCATTTTTCTATTCAGTCTCACTTGCTCTATTCTTAATATTACTGCCATTAGAAATGTTATAGCAGGGACAGAATTTTGTATTGCTGATTTTTGCTTCTTTTGAAAGATTGGAGAATCCAAATCATGAACTTGTAACAAAGTGAAATCATTGGCTTTGTCAGTTGAAATTGTAACTGAATTTGGTGCCATCAGTGTAAGAATAAAAATGAAACCTTTTTATTTGTGTCAAAACCAAAAACTGAATTTTGTCCAATGGTAATGGAAGATGATCAAAGATTTTTCTTCAACACTAAAGGGTCATGGTTATATTATTACAGGGTTTTTTTGTATGTGTGATTGGTTTCTAAAAAATGAATGAAAGAAAATCAGAGAGATTTGTTATGGAATTTTGTGAATAAGAGAGTATGTTTAGAGAGAGAGAGAAGAAGCTCTTCAGTGTTGTTTTACCACATGTAACAGTACCTTTGGTGTAATTTGGACATGGAAATGGGTTTATTTTAGGGTTTTCGGATTTGGGTTGACTCTGGTCAAAGTTGACCAAAAAGTCAATTGTTGACCAAAGTCAACAGTTGGTCAAAAAATGCCAAATTTTGTATTTTCTTGTATGGACTCACGTGTAATGGTTTAGAATGAGGTGAAATGAATTGAAATGTATTAACAAATGGTTGAAATTGGTTTCACAATTGGCTTGAATGTTTGACTTTTGCAAAGAAAAAAATAACTTGATTGATAATGTATATGATCAAGACCATGAAACGAGACCATAAGGTTAGGGTTTTGGCATAGTATCCATGAACCAATAACAAGACTGGCAAGTGGCTAGAAACACAAGAAACTTGGTTGTTCAGATGACCCAGACCATAGACGTATCCACAATCACAACACCATGACTCTGGATCAAAACCACAATCCTCATACAAAACCAAAGTAAAGTTAGGCCAAGCATGCCAAACAAACATAAAAGATTTAGGACCAAAATCGGGGTATGACAAGCATAACTAAATCAAAACTTAATGAAAATTCACGATTAAACTTGCAGCATGCTCTATGTACTAAGATCTACCAAAGCCATATGATAATTGCAAGAATTGAAGAATTCGAATTCCTACCTCTTGAAGATGCAGATCTTGATTCTGCTTGTTTCAAGGCTTGGAAGATGAAAACAGATCTCCTATGATGATACAGAAGATGAATGAAGTCAAGAAAGTAGCTCAACAATGCTCAATTCTCTTGAAAAATCCAACTGCCATGTGCATCTTCAATGTTCAGCAGTCAAGATCCAGCATGAATTTGGCCACGAATTGCTTCAACAGATCCTCAATAATATCTGCAAATGATGATTAGAACAAGAACAAGCAAAAAGAATGAAGAATTTCGATGGAAAAAGTGAAAAAAGCTTGAGCAAATTTGAGAGAATTTTGGAGATTTTTGGTTTGGATCTGAGGTTGTGATTGGTGATCTCGATTTTCTGTTATGATTAAGGTCTTATAGTACCTGTTAATCCACTTGGTAAACATGATTAGCAACAAATGAAATGGATTAGTGAATTTGGCATGTTAATGGAATTTGGCCAAAATGCCCTTTTTCAAATAGAACCAATGGAACAGTGAAATTCTTCTTGCAGCAAATCCAAATTTCTGTTTTGAAGTGATTGGCATTGGTTTGGAGTGAAAATTGTGCTTACTTTTCAAAATCACCTTTTTTCCCACCAAAATTTAAATTGGTTCACTTGAAAAATGGACTTTTTATGTGATGATTTTTGATGAAATGTAATGATGGATTATGATAGCTTATGTCAAATGGAGTTTGCTCAAAAAAGAATCACATGAATTGGCCATTTGGTTCAAGAGTTATGCCTCCTTGAAGTTCAAGATTTCTTGAAAATGATTTGATCATAACTTGCCAACAATAAATGAGAAATGGATGTTCTTGGACCTTTTGGAAAGGTGAGAGCAAGATATTCAACTTTCATGTTGGACAAAATTTGATTTGAAGCTTGCTTGATGATGTAAATTTGAGGAGAAGACCTTTCCATTTTTGGCAGTTTGAAATTACAGGTCACTTGCTATTTTTGGAAACTTTTTGTCTGACCTCCAATTCCTCAATGATGATGTTTGACATGTTATATGAGACTTGTATGGACATGAATAAGGTCTCTCAAACCATCTCCCACCATCAAATCCCTGATTAAATGCACAGTTGACCACAGTTGACTTCGCTAGGGTTTTGGTTGACTGAGCCATGCTTTGATGAATTTCAAGCCTCTACCACTTGAGATCTTGATACCAAATGATGTCACAACTCATATGAACTTCTTATGAATGATCATGGTGCCCAAATTCTTCAAGAATGGCCACCATCTATGGCTCAATGGTTGATTTTGACTGATTTGACCTAATTGTTTCATCTGCAAGTAACAAGGTTAGATGACATATTTTTGTACTTTTGGGTTAATAAACAAATGAAAAGCAATGATATACAAATGCTAAACATGCTCGGTGATCAAGAACCACACTCACAAGATAGCCCACCCACAAAGAGGGAAGCAAGGTGCACAATGATCCTTGAGGCAATGATATGATATGATATAATGCCTGAGGGATCTTAGGGACAAAATTGGGGTGTTACACCCGTTTCTGACAAATTGCCTTTTAGTGGATTGGAAGAGATTCCCAGATCTCATATCATAGCTGAAGCTCTTCACTTGAAGAAGTCTGAGATTGAGGCTCATTGGGTGAAGAAAGGAGGAATGTTTGGGTTGACTTCTGAGTTCCTTATTGGGAAAGCTACTGCCTTTGCTCAAGGCGGTAGTGTGGATGCTTTTGAAGTGATCTTTGTGTTGCTCATCTATGGTTTAGCTTTATTCCCTAACATTGACGGTTTTGTTGATGTTAATGCCATTATAATCTTCTTGATTGGGAATACTGTGCCTAATTCGTTAGGGGATATGTATTTTTCTTTGCATTTAAGGAATTCTAAGGGTGGTGGGACTATTTTATGTTGTGCTCCTCTTCTGTACAAGTGGTTTATTTCGCACTTGCATTAGACGCCTGCTTTTATGGAGAACAAACAATGTCTAAGGTGGTCTCAGAGACTTATGTCTCTCATTAATGATGATATAGTTTGGTATGATTCTTCATTGAGTAGTTTGGATATTATTGATAGTTGTGGTGAATTCTCTAATGTGCCTCTCATTGGTACACAAGGAGGAATCAACTACAACCCTGCTTTGGCTCGTCGTCAACTTGGGTTCCCCTTGAGAGACAAACCTAATAGCACTCAGTCAGAAGGTCTTTCCTATCAAGAGGGTAAAGATCCCCAACATTCGAAGTAGAAGATTGTGCATGCTTGGCATAATGTGCATAGGAAAGGAAGATCCAAGCTTGGTCCACATAATTCTGTAGCTTTGGGAGCTTACACTCTTTGGGTGAAGAGGAGAGCTTTGGAATTTAAGATGCTTTACGCTTGTGAAAGACCTATGTCTATGGTTGTGGTTGAGCCGTCAACTCTCCCTAACCAAGATATAAAGGAGTTGGAAGACGCACTCGCCAAGATGAAGCAAGAGAAGGATATGTGGGAAGAGCGATTCCATGCTTTGAGTAGAAAGCATGAGGTGTTGCAGCTTGAGTCTAAGGACAAAGATGCACCTATTGAACTTCTTGAAGACCGAGTAGTGAAGACACAGAGAGAACCAGAGGGTCCGTCTTCCTCTAGTATACCTTAGCCTTCCGGTGCTTGGAAGAAGATTGTTGATCAGCTTATCCTCGAGAAGGCTCAGATGAAGACATCCTTTGAGTCCGAGATCCGACGCATTCAAAGGAAGTACGCACCTGCGGCCAGATCATCTGACACCGTTGTTAGGGGATCCTTAGGATGATTAGTCTCCTTTTCTCTTATATTTGTATTTTGGTTTCTGAAATTGTACTCAGCGTAATCCTTCCAAGTTATATGAATAAAAGAGATTTTTATGGTCAATCAAATTTTTACAATTGTTATTATTATATATTTGTGAATAAAATAGTATGTTCCTTGAAAATAAAAACAATAAAAACATTGCATTTCATGCATCATTTGCATAGCAAATTTTTCTTCCGCCAAATGCCTTATTGGTTATCCTTATGTGCTTCAGCCAAGCTGACTCATCAATATAATACTCACGCCAATCATCCAAGAATCATGGAACACTTGGAATAAGAGAACCGAGAAATGAAGGACGAGATAGCTCGCTTGACTGCCATGATGGAGTTTGTTCTAGCTGCTCAGAGCCAGTCGTCTCCAACGCCTGCAACTCCTCCTCAAAGGACTGCCATTTTAGAGGTTGTTACTTCAACCGTGCCTGCCACTCAGTTTGTGCCTGCTATGCCTTCCGGATTCCCGTGAGGAATGCCGCCAAACTTTGTTCCCAAAGGGTTTACGCCTACTTTTGCTTCCGTGCCGACATCTTACCCAGTCATGTCTATGCCGCCTCCAGTTGTTCACACTCTGCCTCGTATTGAGGACACCATCTACCATTCTGAGTCGTCTGAGGGTTCAGATGTTTATGAGTTTATGGATGAGAATGTAACTCGGATTCAACAATCTAGGGATATAGATGATGTCAATGTGATAGTGCCAGTGTTCAAGACCCCTGAGTGGGTGGTAATTCAGTTTGATAGCAGCAGCAGAAACAACGTCAATAGATCGATATCACCGTTAGTGATACGGTTAGCGGGCCCAGACCTGTATGCATCCGATAGAGTTATTCCCAATCAGTATAATGCAACAATGTTGGATAATGGTCAAGAGGTTCCATTACCTACGACTAATTCTATTGTGAATATTGCCAATATAGCGAAGGTGACCCGTAGCGGTCTTGCGTTTGGTCCCGTTTTCCCGAAGGATGTAGAGGGTACTGGTAAGAAGGTTGAGGTACCTGTAGTAGACACGGTTAGTGCTCCAAAGTGTCAGTCTGGTGAATCCAGCAGTTTGAAGCCTAAGGATGATGATGAGTACTTCGTTTGATTAAGAAAAGAGAATTCAATATGGTGGAGCAGCTGCTCCAAACTCCTTCCAAAATTTCAGTGTTGTCTCTACTCATGAATTCTGAAGCGCACAGAGAAGCATTGCAAAAGGTATTGGAGCAAGCTTATGTTAAACATGATGTAACAGTAGATCAGTTTGATCACATTGTGGCTAACATCACTTCCTGCAACAACTTGAGCTTCTGTGATGAAGAACTCCCCGAGGAAGGAAGAAATCACAACCTAGCATTGCACATATTAATGAATTGCAAGGAGAATGCGCTATCCAATGTGTTGGTTGATACCAGTTCTTCATTGAATGTACTCCCGAAGCCAACTCTGTCCAGATTGTCGTATCAAGGAGCTCCGATGAGATACAGTGGCGTGATCGTCAAAGCTTTTGATGGTTCTCGCACTGTTATTGGTGAGGTGGACCTTCCACTAAAGATAGGTCCGAGTGATTTCCAAATTAATTTTCAGGTAATGGATATCCATCCGACCTATAGCTATTTGTTAGGAAGGCCATGGATACATGAGGCAGAGGCTATGACATCCACTCTGCATCAGAAGTTGAAGTTCTTGAAGAATGGTAAGCTCGTCATCATGGGAGGAGAGAAAGCTCTATTAGTGAGCCATCTGTTGTCATTCTCGTATGTGGGAGCTAAGGATGAGATTGGAACTCCGTTCCAAGCTCTACCTATTGCTGAAGGAAATAGAGTTAGGGCACCTATGTCCTCCTTTAAAGACGCTCAGAAAATTATTGAAGATGGCAGTTCTGATCAGTGGGGTTGGATGATAGAGGTCGCCGAGAACAAGAATCGTGTTGGTTTGGGATTTCAGCAAGGATCGTCTGATGTTAAAGCTGAAGATATGCAACCGAGTTTCCGTAGCGGAGGGTTCATTCATGGTAATGAACAACACTTAGCTGTTGTGATTGAGGATAATGAAGGTGAAGACTGCACTAATTTTATGACGCGAGGAAGAGCTTGCAACAATTGGATCGCTGTCGATGTTCCGGTTAATGTTCATCACTCTAAGTAATTGCTTTATTATTTCTTAAAATCCTTCTCCTATGCCTAAGGGAGAAGTGAACATTGTTATGCATCTTTCAATTTGATCATTAATAAAATACAATTCTATTCATCCACATCTATGATGTTTTATTTTACTTTTTTGTTTTTCTGAAAATGGTAATCAGAAAAAACATAAATAAATAAATAAATAATAATTGTCCATCTGCATAATATTTGGTCACAATTCACTTCTCTAAAATCAAAATATCAAATCATTATGCAGGTTGGTCTCTAAACCTATTAAATACAATGATCCTACTCATTCTCCAAACTTTGAATTTCCTGTGTTTGAGGCTAAGGAAGAAAGTGATGAAGAAGTGTCTGATGAATTATCTCGACTACTTGAGCACGAGGAAAAAACCATTCAGCCGTTCAAAGAGAAGATTGAGTTAGTAAACTTGGGTTCCGAGGATGGTGTGAAGGAAGTCAAGATTGGATCTCGATTATGTCCAGAAGCTAAGAAGGAGTTGATTGATCTTCTCCGAGAGTATTCATATGTATTTGCTGGTCCTATCAAGACATGCCTGGTTTGGATTCTAAGATTGTGGAGCATAGATTGCCATTGAAGCCAAAATGCCCGCCAATCAAGCAGAAGTTGAGGAGGACTCATCCTGATATGGCAGTGAAGATCAAAGAAGAAGTGTAGAAGAAGATCGATGCCAATTTCCTTGTTACTGCTGAGTATCCGCAGTGGGTGGCCAACATTGTGCCTATTCTGAAGAAGGATGGAAAAGTCCATATGTGCGTTGATTATAGATATTTGAATAAAGCCAGTCCAAAAGATGATTTTCCTCTGCCACACATTGACATGTTGGTAGATAATACAGCTAAATTCAAAGTCTTTTCGTTTATGGATGGATTTTTCGGGTATAATCAGATCAAGATGGCACCCGAGGATATGGAGAAGACCACATTCATTACACCATAGGGAACATTCTGTTATAGAGTGATGCCTTCCGGTTTAAAGAATACTGATGCAACTTACTAAAGAGTGATGACCACTATTTTTCATGATATTATGCATAAAGAGATCGAAGTCTATGTTGATGATATGATTGCTAAATCCAGTGATGAAGAAGAAAATGTTGAGCATTTATTGAAGTTATTCCAGCGTTTGAGGAAGTACAAACTCCGCTTGAATCCCAATAAATGTAATTTTGGTGTTCGTTCTGGTAAGTTGTTGGGCTTTATTGTCAGCAAGAAAGGTATTGAAGTTGATCCTGCCAAGGTCAAAGCAATACAAGAGATACATGCGCCCAAAACTGAGAAGCAAGTCAGAGGTTTTCTCGGTCACTTGAATTATATCTCAAGATTCATGTCGCATATGACTGCCACGTGCACACCTATATTCAAGCTTCTTCGGAAAGATCAATCTTGTGATTGGGCCTATGATTGCCAGAAAGCTTTTGATAGTATCAAAGAGTATCTGCTTGAGCCTCTAATTTTGTCTCCGCCTGTTGAAGGAAGACCATTGATCATGTATTTGACTGTGCTTGATGAGAGTATGGGTTATGTTATTGGTTAGCAAGACGAAACTGGAAAGAAAGAATATGCTATTTACTACCTTAGTAAGAAGTTCACCAACTGTGAGAATCGGTATTCTATGCTAGAAAAGACTTGTTGCACATTGGCTTGGGCTGCTAAGCGTCTGCGTCAATATATGTTGAACCATACCATTTGGTTGATATCCAAAATGGATCCAATCAAGTATATTTTTGAGAAGCCTGCTTTAATTGGGAGGATTGCTCATTGGCAGATGTTGTTATCAAAGTATGATATTGAATACTGATCTCAGAAAGCAATTAAAGGTAGTGTCTTGGCTAACCATTTGGCTCACCAACCGATTGAAGATTATCAGTCAGTGTAGTATGATTTCCCTGATGAAGAGATCTTGTACTTGAAGATGAAAGATTATGATGAACCATTGCTTGAAGAAGGGTCAGAACCTGGTTCCCGTTGGGGAATGGTATTTGATGGAGTTGTTAATCAGTATGGTAATGGCATTGGGGCAGTGATTGTTACTCCTCAAGGCACTCATTTTCCATTTCCAGCTAGATTGACTTTCAAGTGTGCAAATAATATGGCTGAGTATGAAGCTTGCATTATGGGGCTTGAAGAAGCCATTGATCTCAGAATCAAGTATTTGGATGTCTATGGAGATTCAGCTTTGGTTGTGAATCAGATCAAAGGTGAATGGGAGACGAATCAACCCGGTTTGATACCATATAAAGATTATGCGAGGAGGATTTCAACTTTCTTTACAAAGGTTGAATTTCATCATACCCCTCGAGACAAAAACCGGATGGAAGATGCTCTTGCAATGTTGGCTTCAATGATTATGGTAAAATATTGGAATGAAGTTCCCAATTTGACTGTGATGCGTCTTGATAGGCAAGCTCACGTGTTTGTTGTTGAAGAGATCAAGGATGAGAAGCCATGGTATTTTGATATCAAGTGTTTTCTCCAAAGTCATATTTACCCGCCTGGGGCATCTTTGAAAGATAAGAAGACTTTGAGGAGATTAGCTGGCAATTTCTACCTGAATGGTAATGTGCTTTACAAGAGAAACTTTGATATGGTTCTGCTCAGATGCGTGGATAGACATGAAGCAGACTTGTTGATGACTGAAGTCCATGAAGGTTTCTTTGGTACTCATTCCAATGGACATGCTATGGCTAAGAAGATGTTGAGAGCAGGTTACTATTGGCTAACAATGGAATCTGATTGTTGAAAGTTTGTGAAGAAATGCCATAAGTGTCAAATCTATGCAGATAAGATTAATGTTCCTCCGACACTGTTAAACGTCATTTCCTTCCCATGGCCCTTCTCCATGTGGGGAATTGATATGATTGGCATGATTGAGCCCTAAGCTTTGAACGTACATCATTTCGTTTTGGTAGCTATTGATTACTTCATAAATTGGGTTGAGGCGGCATCGTATGCGAATGTAACCAAGCAAGTTATTGTGAGATTTATCAAGAATCAGATTATATGCCGGTATGGTGTGCCAAGTAAGATCATTACTGATAATGGATCTAACTTGAATAATAATATGGTGGAAGATTTTTGCAAAGAATTCAAGATTGCACACCATAATTCTTCTCCTTACAAACCTAAGATGAATGGGGTTGTTGAAGCTGCAAACAAGAACATTAAGAAGATAATTCAGAAGATGGTTGTAACGTACAAAGATTGGCATGAGATGCTCCCATTTGCTTTGCATGGGTATCGTACATCCATCCGCACTTCAATAGGGGTAACCCCTTTCTCACTTGTTTATGGCATGGAAGTTGTGCTCCCGCTAGAGGTTGAGATCCCATCATTGTGTGTCTTGATGGAAGCCAAGTTGACCGAGGTTGAATGGTGTTAGACCAGGTATGACCAGCTGAATTTGATTAAAGAGAAGAGGTTAACTGCCATGTGTCATGGTCAGTTGTATCAGCAGAGAATGAAGAAAGCTTTTGATAAGAAGGTCATACCTCGTGTGTTCAAAGAAGGTGACCTTGTGCTCAAGAATATTCTATCTTTCAAACCATATTCTAGGGGAAAATGGACTTCTAATTATGAAGGCCCATATGTTATGAAGAGAGCCTTTTCAGGCGGTGCTTTGATTCTTACAACTATGGATGGTAAAGAGTTCACGCGTCCTGTGAACGCCGATGCAGTCAAGAAATACTTCGCCTAAAAAGAAAAGAACAACTCGCTAAGTTGAAAACCCGAAAGGGCGACTTAGGCAAAAATGAGCGTCTCGGTGGATTGAAAACCCGAAAGGGCAATCTAGGCAAAAATTAGAGACATAAAACAGAAAGAATTATCTCGATAAATTGAGTACCCCACCTTGGGGAAATTTATGCAAAAATCAAGGATTATGGCAAGTAACTGCGAGCTGCTGATCTTCAGCTGTGAAGACTTTCTTGAGCATAATGTTTGGTTCTGATTCATCTTCAGCCAAAGCCAAGAGCACAGTGGATATTGAAGGCGGTAGACGGATTAGTGATCATTGTATTCAATGTAGCCCTTTTCCATGTAAATTACCATTTTCATCTTTTGTAAAGATCTATGGAGTCTTGTCATTTACAAACTATCATCCTATTAAATAAAGTTGAGCTTTTTATCCAATTGTTTTGACTCTTATTTATTCAACTAAATAGAATTAAATTTTATTGTGATCATTTTGAAATTAAAGTTGTAAAACAAAAATCAGGTTTTCTTAAATAATAAAAGTAATTACTTTTAAAGAGCAATCGATTTCATTTAAAAGAATATCCACAGCGGCCTGAGAACAAGTAAGCCCTAAAATGCGAAGCATTGTTGGTTTTATCCCCAAGCAGTTTGTGTGGTCTCTGTTTCTTCCCCAGCTGCTTTTCAGCTTCCAGCCGAGTTTTGATGGTTCCCTCAGCTGAATTTGTAATTGCCTCCCTCGAGTTGTAGGCGCATTATCGCAGCAGGTTGCATAAATTCAGCAAACTTTGTTTCCCCTCAAGTCGCCAGCAGAGTTATCCATGACCCCTGTTAACCTTGATTCTTGAGCGGTATTTCCAGCCCTCTGTAAGGTTGTCACCCATTTGATATGGTGTTGACCTAAAATTCCCCGTAGAGTTGATAATGCAGGTTTTCGGCAAATCTTTTCCTTTTCCTCATCCAGGGTTGAGCCTTTGAGGTGGATAACTCCTGTTCTTTCCTTTGCAACTTTTTCTCTCCAGCAGATGCTTCCCTCCTGTGAGGATTGTATGAGTATTATATTGATGCGGACCAGTGACATTTGTATCCTTTGTGATCGTTTTGTCAGCAAAATCATCATATATACATATACATATACGTTCATAGATTTCATCATTACATTAATAATGCACTTTGTGTTTCATTGTTTCCCTGATCCTCTGCTACGATGGTATCCTTTCCCCTGTGCAGATTTGGCATGTTTGTTCTCTTTCAATTGTAGAGTGTTAGCCCCTTAAGCAGAAAGACTTTAACCTTTCTTATTCCCCACTGAATTATTTCCTCGTGGATGATCATTATTTTAGCTTCCTCCTCAGTTGATTGTTTGGATGGAATCACTCCCCCTGAGTTATATCCTCATTGGGTTGAGTCTTTGATTGGCCGTTTCTTTCTAGATCTTATCTAGATAGATGCTTTTGGTCCCATGAGAGTCTATTACCTAGTAACTGGTAATATTCTTATCAATTTACAAGCATTTTCACTTCTGCCCTAATATCTGGCAAAAGTAGCCTTTTTCTCCCCAGTGGATTCGTTTTCACGTCTCCCAGGAAGTTTATCCTTGATATCTTCATCTTAACCGGTGACAGATATTTTCTTCCCCTGCTTTGAGTCTATCCTTGATATGTTCACTTTAATCAGTGACGGATATTCTCGTTTTAGTATTCTACCCAGTAAAAAGGTAGTTGTAATCCCTATTTTGTTTCCCAGAAGGTTAATCCTTGATATGTTCATCCTAATCGATGACGGATTTCCTCTTCTTTGCGGTCTTTTGCCTAGTAACCGGTAGTTGTAAATCCTGCTTTCCCTTTTGCGAAGTTTATCCTTGATATGTTCATCCTAACCAATGTCGAATATTCTCTTTTTGTTATTCTATCCAGTAACTGATAGATGTAGTTCCCATTTCTCCCCTCAGAGTCTATCCTTGATATGTTCATCTTAACCGATGACAGATATTCTCTCTCCGGTATTCTATCCAGTAGTCGATAGATATAATTCCTACCCTTCTTTTTCAGGCAATTTATCCTTGATATGTTTACCCTAACCGGTAACGGATATTCTTCCTAATGTCCCCAGGTGAGTCTATCCTTGATATGTTCATCTTAATCGATGAAAGATATTCTTCCCTTTGAGTCTATCCTTGATATGTTCACCTTAACCGGTGGCAGATATTCTCTTTCTTTGTGGTCTTCTGCCAAGTAACCGGTAGTTGTAAATCCTATTTGATTTGGTTCTTTCCTCAGCGAGTCATCCTTGATATGTTTACCCTAACCGGTAACGGATGTCCTCTCTGACAGATTTTGTTATCTCCTTACCCAGTAACCGGTGGTGGATAATATACTTCTGTCACTCCTGTGTTGAAGAATATTTCTTCCCCAATTGAGTCTAAATGCGTATTTCCTCAGTGAGATCGCCATTCCCTATTTGGTTCGAGTACTTCAGCTTTGATCTGATCTATCCGTTTCCCCTGCAGATGTTCCTTTTATTCCCCGGCTGAGTCTTTCCATTGATTTATTTTCATGGAATCCCTCGAGTCGCCCAGCAGTTTTAAAGTCGTAGCCTGACATACGCACAACCTTTTATCCCCAGAGTCTATGTCTCCCCAGTGAGCTTTCCTCATGGAATGCATTATACTCCTACGGACTTTCGGTCTCTCCGGATTCTTTTTCTCTGTGACAACATTTTCCCCACAGAGATTATTTCAACATTCATATCATATGCATCATGAGGTCTCTTAGGGACCAAAATTTGTTTCTATATCTTGTTATTTAAGTCCATTCTACTGAGTCGATACGAAGATTTTAACCTTAATCTCCTTATATAGAACTTCCTTAAATAGGGGTAGCTGTAAGACCCCAATTTTGACCCTAAGATCTCTCATGCTATTCTCATCATATGCATTAGCATTGGGATCACACCTTGGCATCCTCATTGCCCATCATTCATTGGGTTTGCATTGGGAGAGATCATCAAGCATATTTGATTGTATCATACTTTGTTTTTCATTATTTACTAACCAAAATACCAAAAATATGTCATTGTATAGTTTAACTCTTTTGTAGGTAGTGCACATGCTCACTTATGCTCTATCAAGCTCATATATAGCGTTTGAGACCCTTAATGCAAGGAGCTTAATCAAGATTTGGTTTACTTTTGCTCCAAGTGTCATATATGGATCCCCATGATCTTCACATGTTATTTTGATCAAGAAATCATCAAGAGTTTGAAGCTTGTTCGCCTTGGAAGCCCTAATTCATATGGGTGTCTTGTGTGACTTATTCAACAATTTTCTTCACCAATTGATCAAATATTTCAATGGATACTTAACATTTCATCATATAGTCATATATGATCCTCCATGAGTCCCAAAGATCAAGAGAATGTCAAGCTAGCAAGTTGGTTCATGGTGGTTGACCAGAGAAAGTCAACTAGTTAAAACTAGGGTTCCCTAGACCCTATCTCCTACAATTTGTTTCATATGAAAATGATTCCAAGATAAACGTTACTCTAAATTACATTCAAAACAACTTTCGTGTTGAGGTCAAGAGCCAATTTTGCTTGGAAATTCATTTTTTATGGTGAAAGATTATAGGTCATTTTGTTGAACCCTAATTTGGAGGTCAACTTCCTAAGATCATAACTTACTCAATTTTTATGATATCAAAGCTATTAAAATTCCATGATCAACTTCAAGATATCTACTTCAACTTTGATGTTTGGAGGAAGTGCAAATTCAACTTGCAGATACATGTGATAAGAGGAAATTTTATAAGTCGTTTTGGGCCAATACCATTGAACAAGTGATTTTCCTCAACTTCTAAAATGCATAACTCCTTCATGCTAAATCCAAATTAGGTCAAATTTATGACCAAATTGAATGAATTTGAATATATACAACTTTAATGAAGGAACTTTTCTCATTTGAAGTCCATAGAAAAAGTTATTCAAGGTGGAAGAAGTGAACATATGGCTTGGTACTTGGAATTTTTTTGGATATGTTTGATTTTCCGAACTTCCACCTCAAAATGCATCATGATAAAAGCTTCAAATTTAAAATAGCTTAACATCAAAGTTGTTCCTCTTGAATAACCTTTCCAAAAAGTCTAAAATCATCTCATCTGGACAAAGTATGAATGACTTGTGCATGGCTTAAAGTTGAAGGACCATTGGATAATTTGAAGTTCCACTTTTCATACACGGATGCATGGTTTGTTAACATGATTTCAGCATTGCTTACACACAATTTTGGACCTAAGTGCATCATTTGATGGGCCTATCACACGCTCATGCAAGCATGCAAGTGAGATTTCCAACTTTGGCCAAAAATGGAAGTGTGCAATTATTAATTTCCTTGGCTATAAATAGAGGCTCCCTTGCTCAGAATTAAGGACATGGCACGCAAGATTTGAATCAGCAACCCTAAACCCTCACCATTAAAGGATAAGCTTGAAGATTTTCTTTGAAAATCGAGTTTGAATCTCCTACTGTTTTTGAGATTGAAACTCCAAGAGTCCATCCCTTTCCTTGATCCATTTCCACTCCATCAAGCATCTGAACCAAGGCCAAGCGTAATTGAGAGCAAGATCGTGCGAATCTGAAGCTACAGTGAAGGTGATTTTCAGAATTTTTCATCTCTCTGATTCTCTCTTACATCTCCACTATTATTGTTGATTTTTGGTTGTCTGAAGTCCTACCAATGTAGGCAACAAGATTGAGTTTCTTAGAGGTCAAATCAAAGCAACTCAGATCATGATCCTCAAAATTCAACTCCCTGTATCTTCCTATATAGTTGGAGTTAGACAAAATTGAGGCCAGATTTAAGCTCCTGAGTATTTTTTCTTTAAATTCATGTCCTCCTTTTTCATTTTGGTGATGGTTGAAGATGGACCAGTCCGATGAGGTCCACTAGAGAAGAAGATTGGAGCTCTGGCTCCGGCGGTGTGTTGGCACACTTCTGAACCACATGATCCTTTCAAATTGTTTTAATTTGGAGCATTGGAGGTGATTATCACACGTGCATCGCGCTTGGCTTGGTGTATGGTGGAATGCGCATTGTGGACCATTTGATCTGCCACCTCAAGTAATGAGGGAGATCAGATGGTCCACATATTTTGTAATTTGTGGATTTATATTTTAATTGCTTTATCTTTATTAATTCATATTAATTTTAATATTAATCCAAAAAATTTCAAGTAGTTTTCTCTTTCATTTTCTGAATTAAAATTATTTTTTGGATCAATATTAATATTTTTCATGATTTAATTGTTTTTGTGCATATGTTTAATTGTTTAAAAATACTTTTAAGTCTCCAAAAATATTGAATTTTTTTCTCCAAGGTCCTTTGACCTTGTTTGACCTATGATAAATATCTTGACCATTTATTTGGTGTTTTAAAGAGATTTTAGGTTCTTGATCAACCATAATTTGATTTAATGCATTTTTAATTGATTTTTAATTGTCTAATTGTGAATAAATTGTGTTGAGCTATTTTTATTGACTTGTGAAGTTTGACTATTATGTTTGGGCCTTGGTCAAGGTTGATTTGACTTTGTTGGATTAAAATCATTGGATTTAGGGGATTGATGGGATGTACATTCCATCTCCCAAAATGAATGAATAATTTTAATTTGTTAAAATCCTTCCCTTGTCCAATTTGTGTTTGTCTCATTTCTTCTCCCTCTTCATCTTTGCTGACGACTTGAGGGGCAACAAAATTTGCTGAATTTATGCAATCTGTTGCGATGATGCGACTACAACTCGAGGGAGGCAATTACAAACTCAATTGGGGAAACCAACAAAACTCGGCTGGAGATGCTGAAATGATGTTGGGGAAGAAACAGAAATCAAACCAACTGCTTGGGGTAAACCAACAATGTTTCGCATTTTCAAGGCTTACCGTTTCTCAGGCCGCTGTGGATATTCCTTAAATGAAATTGATTACTCCTTAAATAGGGGCAGCTATAAGACCCCAATTTTGACCCTAAGATCCCTCATGCTATTCTCATCATATACATTAGCATTAGGATCAAACCTTAGGATCCTCTGTACCTCTCTTTCATTAGGTTTGCATTGGGAGAGATCACCAAGCATCATTTGATTGTATCATGCTTCATTTTTCCTTATTTACTAACCAAAATACAAAAAATATGTCATTGTATAATTCAACTCTTTTGTAGGTAGTGCACATGCTCATCTATGCTCTATTAAGTTCATATATAGGGTTTAAGACCCTCATTGCAAGGAGCTCAATCAAGATTTGGTTTACTATGCCTCTAAGTATCATATATGAACCCCCATGATCTTCACATGTTACTTTGATCAATAAATCATCAAGAGTTTGGAGTTGGTTTGCCTTGGAAACCCTAATTCATTTGGGTATCTTAGGTAACTTCTTCAACAAGTTTCTTTAGCAATTGGTCAA